>NC_056733.1:6258004-6503004 GCF_019279795.1 Protopterus annectens | reverse complement strand
TATATATACACACACACTATATATATATATATATATATATATATATATATATGTATATGGCGATGTGTGTAATATATATTACACACACATTACATATATATGTATATATATATATATATATATATATATATATATATGTATATATATATATATATACACACACACATTTTAAATATATATATATACACACACACACTTATATATATATATATATATATATATATATATATAATTGTGTATGTATATATATATATATATATATATTTAAAATGTGTGTGTGTGTATATATATATATATATATATATATATATATATATATATATATATATATATATATATATACATACACACACACAAAGTGAATTTTGCATATTATAGATATTTTAACTACCAAAGTATTAGAAAATGATATTGGCAAGTAGTTTCTTACATAAATTTGATGTGAACTATCGATCCATACAGAAGAGAAGTTGGATTTATATTTTTACTTCTATTAGCTAGCTTAAGCGAATGATATTTGGGAAAGTGAAGTCTGATTTACATCTTTACCTTTATTGGTTAGGTAAAGTTCATTAGAATAATCAAGTACATTGGATGATAAAGTTGCTCGTATAAGCACCTTCATTGGTTAGCCTAAAACATAATAGGCTAAAACATAATATTTACATATTATTTGTCATTGGCTGATAGAAGCGCTTTATATTATGTTAAAGTGGTTTTTGATTGTGGATCTGAAGAAGGCTTTAATAGCTGAAAGCGCTTGTCCTCTGTATTTCTGTTTGTTGTTTTGTTGCTATCATAGTCTTAAATAAATCGTTTAGTCAAGTTTTACGGTGTGGAGCATCGCTTATCTTTTGTTTTTTTGATGTGTTAAACTGTCAGAGTAGGCAAAGTCAATAAAATACATTCTTAATAAGCAAGTTAAGGATACAAGAATCTAAAACAAGATAATCCATATATATGATATACTTGATTAGCATGTTTTTTTCCCCAAGTTTAAACACAGAATGTATCCAAAGTGGAACACTGCAGTCACATTACTAACTGCACGTGCAGTCACCCTTGCAAAGTCTACTGCCTGAACACTTTGTACCCCTAACATCTAATGCTGCATGAACGCAGCTCTCTACAGTACAACAGTGAGACTCCAATGTGTATGCCAGCACTCAGTGTCTCAGTCCATTCTTAGGTTATCTGCCTTAATATACTTGGCTCCTAACACCCAGTAACTTACAAGAGTGTGACTCAAGTTAACACCCCTCTTCCACATACTGCACAATTTCCTAGGAAGCTGGTAGCCTTAAGGTAAACCCTTGACACATTTTCCAAAACAAATTAGAGTCTGAAATATACCTACTCTCAGGATGGGACACACTCCTTCACTAATAGTTTTTTTTTCCCCTGGAACCATAGATGTTCTGCTTGATTTACCAGTGGGAATAGTCAAATGTACTTAATGATCCCAGGTCATGAATCATATTTAGTAGGATGTTTCATGACCAATAGAGATACCCACTGAGAAACAAAACATCCCTTCTCTCTTCATAGTCCTACTCCCCCAACCACCTTCACTGCAATCACAGGTATAAAAAGTAAAAACTCGCTTTAGGTTCTCCAAATATGGTTGACTATAAAAGTGTTTATCTAATAATCATGTTTTATCATCTGTTTAAGCACATATGAATAGCTGTATGTAACTGACCTTTAGAGTTTGAAAACATGATGTTCTATACTCTTGAATCCTAATGCAACATAATATACAGTGCATTCAGAAATTAAAAAAAAAATGCTGGTTATATTTAGAACATTATAGATAGCAGCCTCTGGAAGGTGTACACAGTTGAAGCATACTTACTGTAAAGTGCTGGATGCTACATATTACAGCACATGGCAGACTACCACTGTATACTGGAATCACTGCTTACTGCGTGAATACGTCGAGTAGTGAACAGAAAATGCTGCACATATTGTAAGTATACCGACTAGTCATAAAACACTGACAGCTTAGATACTGCAAGTGCTTAATACTAATTATGAACTGATCTCGGTGAAGTAAAATGCAGTCAAAATAATATTGTGAACTCCTAAAAGCAGTAGCACAGTATCCCACACCAAGAACACCCATGTCATTTAGCACATGGTACCCCAATATAAAATGAACATGAAGTCAGAGCAACTCTGCAATATGCATACCCAGTGAACCAGTATGAAACCACTACTTGTGGTGTGCAACAACTACCTACTTTAAGAAACCCCATCACCATAACCAAGTAACCCATCTACTGGGAACCAACTGCAAAATTCCATTTCACTAAACATTCACAACTGTACCATAATGCAGGACCCAATTCTGTCTTATTCCAAGTACATTACATATCTTCAAAGGAGATTCCCTTTGCCTATCATCTTCCAGGAAGATAGCTTTTAAATTACATGTACACTTTCCCACTACACTGTAAATCCCCATTAGACAGCAGGAATATTTTTAAAGGTCCTAAATGCAGACTACCATTAAAGGTTAATATAGACCCCACTGTTCCTATTAGTTATAGAAGCTAATTATTACTCTTATTAGTTATAGAAGCAGAGCACGCTTTGAAAATTGACCAGCTTTTTGTACAGTATTTTTGTTCCTCACATATCAATAAAATTCAGATTTGTAATTCCAAGCATTTCTCATGTTTTAAGGAGTGTTCCACAGATGCAGTAGAATACATTTTGTAAAATGTATCCGACCTTATGCAGAAGCTGCAGGCAATCACCATACTTAATGCTATGAGAACACCAAGATAGTGCAAAAGCAATGCTGAAAGCTGTTATGACACAATAAGGCACACAGAATAAATTAGCTGGACATATAAAAGGACAACTGGATTCTATTATTAAATGCTCAACTTCTGTCCTCTCCGTATTTATTGTCCTTATGAATAAACACAGCATTTAAAATATTTTAATTTGACTGTTTCTCTCCACTAGAACAGCACCTTACTGTACTGTGATGGTTCAAAAAACTTTTATCCCGCCCTGAAAAAAAAGTCTCCAATTCATTTATGTCATCAAGGCCACTGAATACGGGTAGTTTTCTGGCCAATTCACTCCCCAAACTGACATCACCATGACCATTCCAAAAACCCACCCATGCTGTGATGCCACAGCTCTCTGGTCCTTCCCCTACCCATACAGAAAGTAAAAGGTTAGAACAAGGAAACAGTACACGAGTCAAGTCTCCTGCTGTGAGCTGTCACAGCAGGTAACAGATCAAATTACCCTTAGCACTTTGACAGCTAGGGAAGTTAGGTTTGAAGGGGGATGGAAGACGAGTCAAAGTAGTACAATTCAGGCTTCACAAATTTGCATGCTTTGTGTTTTAAGTAGTCATTGAACAGAATGAAATGTTACTTAAAAATGACTGAAAGACAGCAGTGTACGCACATAAAATCAATGCAGTGACAGGAGTTTTAGGAAGAAAGAGACCTGCATAATTACAGACGAGCACTGCATTGTGGGATACCTAGAGGAAGACTAAACAATCAGAATTACTTCAAGATGCTAGACTCCATGTGGTCAGACTCAGAAATTATGTATAAAAATATTTAACAACCTGTAAATAGTCCCAGAGTGGTGTTAAAATGTAGGAAACACCAAACCATGATGAAATAAACATGTTTTTTTTTTTTGTTTTTTTTTTTTGAGTCTCTGGGTGTGATTCTCCTTTAAGTGTACAAGCACAACTAGAATATAAAAGTACTGTATGCATTTCTTAAACTAATCCTAAATTTGCAAATTGTTTTTTTCTTTCAGAAAAGAATTAAATTACATCTACTCCCCACAGTTACAGGTGCACAACTAAAGGTCATGCAGAAAAAGAAAGTGCACCTGCAATTAATGATGTACAGACAGAGTGTGTTGTCAGATTGCACACATTTTGTACCACTACCAACAACTGCTGAATGAAGGTGGACCCACTCCATTATCAACACTTTGTGCACCAGTACTCTGGCTTGACCAATTCTCAGGGTGTCTGCTTTACTTAATCTGCTTGGAACCTCACACCTACTGAGGTAACAAGGGTGTGATGCACTCCTCTTACACATACTGTATGATTTCCTTGGAAGCGGACTGTTTTAGAAAACACAAGCCAAAAAATGTGTTTACCCAGAGTCAAACAAAATTAGGTTTTGAAATGTATTTACACTCATTGCAGGATACACCACAAGAGCATGGCTCATCAAGCTACACTCTACTTCGCTTTGCCCACCAACCCAGCCCTTATCGTCACCCATCCTCATTCTCAACATTTACAGAATTTGACCACTCCCACAGCTTCTGCAACTACACACTCCCAGACCATCGATCACCACATCCTATTACCTAAGCATTTCAATACCTCTTCCTATAACTTTACTCTACAAACTTCAATAGGAAATTAATAAGTGCAACTATTTAAATTTATTGATTTAACCTTTGTTTACCGGGAAAGTCCGACTTAGAATGAGCCAATTTTCAGTGGAGGCCCAGGGAGAATCCTCCAGACATATCTTTGTAACATGGAAGGAAAGCAGAGCACCTGGAGGAAATCCACATGAACGGAGGGAGGACATGCAATCTCCACACAGAAGGCACGCCAGATGAGAATTGAACCGGAGAAACTCTTGCTGTGAGGAGACAACACAAATCGTTGCATCCTCTCTTAAATGCATAAGAAAAATTATCATTTTTCATATTTTACTTCTCCCTATTAGCTAACATCACTTCATAGTCTCCTCTCAAACTCATACCTTAACACCCACCACCCACACAGAACAACTCAAACATAAATCAACCCTAAGCTAACCTCATCTATTATATCCACTACAAAATCTTAAAATGCCAACACAAACAGGACCAGGAGTAACACCTTCCAGTTCAACTACAAGTTTAACATACTTATGCTTAAGTGTGTTGTTGTGTCTTTCGGCTTTTCCCAGTTAGGGGTCGCCACAGAGGAACTCCGGTCCGCTAATGATTGGCAGTAGATTTTTACATGCCGAGTTGCCAGCCCTGATGCACAACCTTCAATGAAGGTACGCCCATTCACATATGCCTCCAGACAGAAGACACTCCAGCTGAGAATCGAACGGGACAACGTCTTACTGTGAGGAGACAGCGCTACCACAGCACCACCACCACAGTACCTATGCTTAGTGTGTAATAATAAAAAACATACCAGAGCAAAGATATCCAGTCCAAACTAGGCCCTACACCACCATTTTTACTGACAGCAAAACAGACTCTCCCAATTTCACATCTCAACCCACTTCAATGCATCAACACATCTCAACCCACTTCAATGCATCAAACCATAATTCAAACTATACAATTTAAAGACAAGTAGTAACTCTAAAAAAAAATTCTGACTTGGATTCCCAGATAGATAATGCTAACTATAACCAATGCCTGGTTAAAACCACATATTAAGGATGATGAAATTCTTCCACCTGGATACAACATATTTAGGGTAAACAGAAAATCAGCCATTCTGACCACTCACGCTCGAAGTATCAATGTATCCAAAACTCACACCTCAGTCTGGCAAGGTAGCAATTCTTTTATGTACTCTCAAGCTAAACCCTCACAAAACGTACTCATCTTAGGACTCCGCATCACACCACTACATGATGTTACCATTCTTGACAATATTTTGCTTGGGTCAATAAAAAAAATAAAAAACTTATCATCCTACACAATGTTAGTATAGACTGGAATTAAAACCAACTCTCTTGGCATAAATCTTTTTGATTTAACACATCTTATAGCTATTCCAATATGGCTTAACAAACCTCACTGTAAAGCAATCATCCTAAACTGGATCTTAACAGCTCCGCCTGATAAAATAACCCAAGCATGGGTACTCCTATACAATTGATCACCATGCCATCTAGAACAAAGATGAAAGCTGCACCTCAGCCAACAAAAAACACAAAGCAGCTGATAAGAACCAGAGATAAAGCATAGGAAAAAGAGTCTGCAACCTCTTCTCAGGGATACCATACAGTATAAAACAAAACACTGTAAATACCACACAGACACACCCTAGTTTTTTGGGATTTGGGAACTTGTGTGAACAATGACAACTTCTGAGCAACATGTGGTCATTGTTGTAAATAAGTCCTATACTGCACAGCTTATAAACAGCGATTATGTCTAGATCTAAGGCTGTCATTGACCCCCTATACTCAGCCTTCATTAGGCCAGTCATCGAATACAATGCCCTCACTGGCATATATCTGTCTGATTACATGAAACATCTGGAACACCCACAGAGATACCTTACTAAAAGGATACAAGACCTAAACAACATGTCCTACATGGACTGACTCAAAGCCCTGTCACTACACTCAGTATCCGACAGACTGCCAAGAAATTACCTACATCTAGCATACAAGACATCATCCAACCCAGTATCCATGGATTTACTGCACATAAAGTCAAATGGCATCCAGAAATACTCTGTCTAGGAACCCAAACCTCTTCTGCAGATTCAACAGAATGGTTTAGAGGGACAGGTGTATATCACAAGAGGATACAGCTATTCTGGAACAGTATCCCCATAAAAATGTTCACCCTGTCCATGTTCAATTGTAGCTTGGATGTATAGATGGGAAACAGACAATTTACCACAAGACTGACACCTGTACTACTAACGGACAGGAGGAGGAGGTCCTAAATGCTTTATCCTATGCATGGGTTCCCTCAAATTATCTATGGTATGATCCCAGTTATTCTCATTAAGAGCAACATACAATTATCAACCGTTGGAGGAGTAAGACCAAACCCCAACCAAATAGGATAAGTTCGAGCATAAAAAGGAAAACTGGCTATACTTAAAATGGCCATCAGGGACAGCTAGCATAGTACTTGCCTATAAAGCACTATATCAAAAATGATCCAGCCTCCAATTACCAAACACATCCAATTCCACCACTACTTGTAAATTCAATAAGCTCTACATAAGCACTAAATCTATACTTAACCATAATAGTCTCCCACCAAAACCACCATCCACAAACAATCTCTCAAGCTTTCATCCTTGACATCATCCCTACTCAAAACCATCAAAAACTCATACTTAAACTTTGAACAGATGCTCTAGCATATCCAATATCAATACTCAACAGTCACATATACACTTCATATGGAAAAAGGTCATCCATAATTCCTCTAAAGAAAGGTGGCACCTCACTAGAATTACTCAAAATAAAGACTACTGCAAGTTCCTCATTTTGTTCGAAAATTCACAAAAGATACATTAATTTGCAGTTTACTGAAATGCCTCCTTCAAAAATCTCCCATTCAACATGGCTACCAGCCTTACCACAACACCATCATCATTACTACTTAATACCAAATACCAAAACAGAACGTATAATGGTTTACTAGCTACCTCCCTGGCAGAGGTCTGTGTGTTAAATGGCAAAACATATACTCCACATACTTATCAGTGCAAACAGGCGTTAACAGAGTTCCAGTCAAGGCCCCTCATATTAAAACACAGTTAATCAAGTCTACATCTAACCCCTACTAAACCATAACAAAACAAAAAGTTTATACTGTGTACCAAACTCACACTCACCAGAGACAGGACCAAAGTTATTACGTCTTCAAATGGAAAACAAAGCCAGTCTTGCAGATCTGATATCAGCATATACAGTCATATGAAAAAATAAACACAGAAAGCTGGACACACATTGCAGGTTTCTTATATTTCCTTACAGTTAAGGCTCATGTACTCAATGCAAACACCCAGTAACTACTTATATTTGTCTGCGCGTCTCATATCTTCAAAACTTCACAACTAAAAATTCTATCACCTGTTCCCCCAAACAAAAATCCATCATATCCCACATAACTCTGAGCTGGCTTGAACTACAAAGACGTGTACCTAGAAGCAACTAAGAGCCCACAAAATACTGTACCAGACATCCAGAATTCAAACCCTAGACAAATTAATACAGTGGTACTTTACAGAGAAACAGAGAATTTGAATCCCAACAAAAACTTGCCATTGTACATTAATCTGAAAAAAAAACAAAAAATGCGAGATGCATTCCTTTTGATATATGTTTCTAAGCTGTGGAAAAACCTTCCAAATAAAAAAAAAAAAAAAAAAAAAAACCCAATATTGCCACTGTACATAAATCCACAAAAATTATATACAAATGCACTATTCTTAATGCATGTTCCCAAGCTGCAGAACAACAACTTTGTTCCCCTGACATTAAATAGCTAAATCATCTACACTCCTTTAAGGTCAACCTAAAAAAGACATTTAGCAAACAACTGGCTACGTTCATGCACTTACTCTCGGAAATTAACCTGCAAAAGTGCACTCCCAAGATAAACACGATATAGCCCTAAAACATGCCAATGGACAAAAATCCGTGTACTAAGGTGTTCTCTCCAAAGACACGAAACATCTTCGGCCATCACCATAATCTTCAAACTCCTGCCTACTGTACATCACTGTGACTTGAGCAATCCAAAAATGTGTTATATTGTCCAGATTACCAAAAGTCCTAATGATTTTTGAATATTTATGCATTTAACAAAGTTAGTTTTCCTTCTTGTTATAATATCCAAATTGTTTACATTACTGTGTAGCACATGCTCTCCTTATTTTGGTTGCACTACCGCACAGCAGCTACTTTCTATTTTCTTTGTAAAAGTACAGTTGTGTAAAATTTAAACCACAACAGTAGATGTCCTTGCCTTTATCGATGCAGTATTCCTTACAAATGGGATTCCCTGCCATGAAGCCCTCCGTTCAGCCAGTTTACAAAAGTCTACCATTGCTTTAAGGTACATTGAACATCACCTGCGTACTCCTTGCATAAGATAGGCATAAAGGTGACGTTCAGGCATACCATCCTCAGAACAAGGAAAACAAAGGAGAATTTGCACAGCCAGGAAGGGAAAAAGACCAGGGGGGACAGAGGGAGGGAGTGAATACTGCAGTGGTGAAGGCAAGGACATTGACCGTTACGGTAAGATTTTACACAAATGTACTATGTCCTTACATTCACCACTGCATTTGTCCTTACAATGAGAGAGTGCAAAAGCTCAAGAAGAAACCTGGGAGGAGGAAGCAGCAGAGCCCTCCAGGAAGCCATGAAGAATGGCAGCAGCAAACCCAGCCCTAGCTCTGGAGATACCATCCAACTGGTAATGTTGGGTAAAGGTATGCACAGAAGTCCAGGTAGCAGCTTCAAGAATAGAATTAGCATCTAAGCCTTTGGAAAAAAAAAGGCACCAGAAGAAGCCACAACTCTAGTGGAATGAGCCTTTAAAGAATGAAGGCTCACGCCATGAAAAGTGTAACAAAAAGAAATAGCCTTTGAAATCCAAGTGGAAATATTTGGCTCCTAAAGACTTAGGATGAACGGAAACAAAATAATTGGTCAGACTTTGACAGCTTTAGTTTTATCCAAATAAAATCTGAGCTATCTACATCTAAGATATGCAGCACCATCTCATGGTCAGATTGCGGAGAGGGAAAAAAAAGCAGGCAAATGAACAGAGTGATTAAGTGACAACTCATTAAACACCTTGGGCATGAAAGGAGGACAAGTACACAAGGAGACTCTGTCCTCACGAAATATCAGAAAAGGTGGACAAGCCATAAGGGCTTGCAACTCAGCCATCTGGCAGAAGTAAGAGCCAACAAAAGAACCATCTTCCAAGAACAATGTTGCAAGGAAGCTGAAACGGCAAGCTCAACAGGAGCCTGACTGACTCAATTTATCCAGAACAAAATTAAGATCCCAGGGAGAAGGAACAGGCTTTCTGGGAAGTCTAATATTAAGGACGCCTTTAAGAAATTGCTTAGCCTCAAATCTAGAAGCTCATGGGTGAGAAAGGCAGACGAGCAGAGAGAGCCAAGAAGTGGGCCTTAATACAAGAATAGGCCAAACCAGCACTGAGCAACTCACACAAATAAGAAACAAAAGGAACATCCACAGAAAGTGGGTCCAGGTCAGGAGAATGACACCAAATAGCAAACCTCTTCCATTCAGCTAAATAGGATTTACTAGCAGTACATTTCCTGGTCTCCTGCAGGACCTGCAGCACGTCCTCAAAAAAGATGTCTACGAGGAATCAAAACCCTATCACCCACAGTGTCAGTTGAAGCATGGACAGGTGGGGATGGATGAGAGACCCCTCATCTTGTGTGAGGAGATCCACCCTGAGAGGTAACTTGTGATGATTGCCCCTGACTAGATAGATGCAGAAATCGAGGGAACCAGTGCTGTCGCGGCCAAAAGGGAGTCCCCAACAAGATTTTGGGAGCATTCTATTGAATCTTGAACAGGACTCTTGAAATGAGAGGAAAGGGAGGGACTGCATAAAGAAACATCCCCTTCCAAGAAAATGAGAGGGCGTCCACCTTCCATACCAGTGGATCTGTGACTGGCTCAAAACAGAGGAAGTTGTCTGTTCAGCGGGAAGGCAGAGATCCACTTGAGGAGTACGCCACTGGTGAACAATGTTCAGAAACACATCCCTGTGAGCATCCATTCGTGGGATTGAGTGAAGGAACTGCTCAGATAGTCTGCCACGACATTCCAATTTGAAAGAATGTAAACTGCCTGAAGAGTCACACGATACTGGATAGCCAGATCCCATACCAGAAGTGCCAGCCGGCAAAGAAAGGTAGGATCTCATACCCTTCCTGTTTGTTGATATACCACAGGACTGTGGTATTGTCTGCAAATACCTTGAGAGGCCCTGCAATAAAGAGAGTATGAAAGGCCTGAAGAGCCAGTATAACAGCCCTCATCTCTTTGATGTTGATGTGTTCCTTCCGCTGACAAGGCGACCACACTCCCCTGAACTCTCAGTGAATCAAACGTTGCTCCCCAACCCACATCTGAAGAGTCTGTGAACAGATCCTGATAGGGAAATGGAGGCTGAAAAGGGAGCTCTGGATTCATCGACAACTGCTGAACCCACCACAGAAGTTCTTTCTTGAGACATGGGAGAAGAGGAACAGGAAAGTCTAGAGGATGCACATGCTGAAGCCACACCAACTTCAGAAACCACTGGAACTTCCTCGTGTGGAGTTTGGCCAGAGGAAGCATCGGAATGGTGGAAGCCATGAACCCCAGAGCTCTCAGAAACTCCCTAACAGAAATGGAGGCCAGGGGAAGAAGAGTTTGAAAGAAAGGAGAGTCAATGCCTTTGGAGGAGGCAGGGATGCCAGCATCGACACAGTTTGAAAGCTGCAACCCAGAAAGACATGATCCGGAGATCCTGAGTCAGGGAAGACTAAGTTTATTGTGAACCCCAGGGTCTGAAGAAGAAAAATTATAAAATGAAGACTTTGCAAAAGGACCTCTGGAGAAGGCGCCTGAATCAGCAGGTCATCCAAATAAGGAAAGATTTGTATCCCTTGAAGCCTGCAAAAGGCAATCACAGGAGGGAGGCATTTGATGAACACCCTTGGGCAGTAGAAATACCAAAGGGCAAAGCACAGAACTGAAAATGCCAGGAAACAGAGAAAGAAGACAGTTCCACTGAAATATAGGCACAGGAGAAACAAAGACATGTTTACGCTCCTGTAAAGCCTTCCCTTGTCCTAAAAGGACTTAAATAAACCAGCAGCCTCTTCACAAATTATCCAGAGGAACATCCAGCAACTTGGCCTTAATACTATCAGGCAAAGGTTGAAGCCGAAGTCATGAATATCTCCTCAGAACCAAACCAGAGGTATCTGCTGCATCCTAACTACATTGGATAGAATGACAAACTACCTGAGAGGAAGTCCCAAGCAAGGAAAGAGCAGAAAATGTACCCTCAAAGTCTGGAAGATCAGAAAGAACCTGTCAAGCCTGAGAAAGAAGAGCCACAACATACCTAGAGATATGGGTCCAATAATTAAATGGCCCTAAAAGCTAGGGTAGATGCAGTATAAAACACTCTTACCCAGCCTATCCATGGTCCTACTGACCTTGTCAGAAGACAGTAACTTGGACGAAGGAAGCAATTGGGACGGTTTATCAGTGGCTACAGACACCACAGAGGGATCAGCAGCAGGACATTTAAACAAAAAGGAGCAATCTTCAGGCACCCTATAAAACCTACCAGACTTCCTGGGAGCAGGGGGAAGAGAATATGGCGCTTTAGAGGCAGTGGAAAAAACATTCAATAAAGCGGGCAAGGCAGGAGGAATGGCCGCAGGTTTAGGAGATTCCATCTGCAGTAACTCATAGTACCCGTTATCCAAAATGTGGCCACAATCCCACTTAATTCCATCCTTAGAGACTGTATCCCCAAAGGAAATATCCTCAGAATGATTATCTAGAATATGAGAATCTTCCTCCTCAGACCAGCAGTCTAAAGGAGATCTGGGTAGAATAAGCAAGGGAGTCCTCATCAGAATCCACCTCAGAAGAATACAATTCTCTGTGCCTTTTAGGGGAAGAGGCAGACCAAGGAAGAGCAGGAACTGAAACCCCTTGAGGCTGCAACGACAGTAAAGCATTAAATAACCCCTGAGTAAAGGCCTGACATTTGTGGATCCTTAGGAGCAGAAGAAATACGGTCAAGTTTACTGTTTCTTTTTTAAAGGAACAGCCGTCATAGAAACCTGAGAAGGCCCAGACTCAGGACAGCATTCCACAACTGCAGTAGGAACCTCTTCCTAAAGAGAAACTGTGGAACTTCACTAGACCCCACAGAAACAGTCAACTGTGGTTCCCTCTGAATGCACAAAACGGACGCCTGCAAAGCCTCGTTGGACATGCTGCCTGCCAGATCCTCACCCAGCTGCAGTAGAAGAATCTGACAACCGGGTGAGCCTCCGGGCGCATAATAAACTCTGTAGAAACTCCTGGCAGAGGCTGGACAGCGGAAGATTCCGGTCTAGCCTTATGCACCTTTTTCTTCCCAGACTGCAGACCCTCAGGGCAGGAAGTTCCATCCATAGTACCCACAGCAAGAAACTTAAGTCGCTGGTTCTCGGGTACAAGGAAAGGGTAGAAAGCCTACTATGAAGAGTTTTGGGGACAAATGCCTGACAAACTGAACAAGACGTATGGTCATGAGCAGCACCAAGGCAAAAGAAAATGTGGTGGTCTTTATGAGGAATCAAGTCTCCCACACTGGCATTTACCCTTCCTGGATGACATTAACCTCAAACAGCACAAAACAAACAGAAAAAGTAACCAAAAACCCAACTGGGTACTTATCTGCCACTGTGAGGACTCCAGCAAACAGGAGCAAGCACAGAAAAGCCAACAAACAGAAAAATGGTTTAACAAAAAACATCACCTTTATACCCTACCTTACGCAAGGAGTGCACAGGTGATGTTCAGCGTACCTTAAAGCAACAGTACACTTTTGTAAATTGGCCGCCAGACGGAGGGCTTCACGGCAGGGAATCCCATTCATAAGGGATACTGCAGCAGTGAATGTAAGGACATCTATTCTTATGAATGTAGAGCTTTACCCCAGCTTCCTCTTGGGTTCTGACCCAGTCATACTTCCCCAGTCATACTTTCCCCGTAAACAAAAGCAAACTCATTCATTAAACAAAAATAATTCCTGCAGTCAACTAGCAGACAACTGCAATAATCTGGTAAACTTGAAGAATCAAATGCTTTATGTTAGTATTTACAGTTTTGTAAATACACTAGACATTCCATTGCTTTTATATGGTGACATCAGTGTTCAGGTTAATATTTATATTCTTCAAATAATACACAGTTGTGTATGCTATGCATGTTCTATAAAATGAACTGTTTAAATATGATGAGAATTTCATATTACTGCAAATCTACATTTTACAATTTTCAAAACAAATTAAACATGCATAGCGCCTTCACAAATCATAAATAGTAAAGCTACAGTCCTCAACAGTACCCCTTTCCCCCTTTCAAACTTAAACAGTTTATAAATCATTTTTATTGTCACACCTTTACAAAAACACACGCACGCGCACACCCCCCAACAGAACAAAGCACTTGTATCCTAAAATTTATTAGATCTCATCATCCATTGACTAGGTCAGTAAATCCATCTGTATTCACTTTTATTAGCCATGACACAGTTGACAAGAGAAGGGGCAAAATGGATGATTTACAGTGCTCAGATAACCAACTTACTTCTGAGATGTAGGAGGAAACTCGAATACCTATAGAAAACCCACAAGCAGGTGAGCAGAACACCACAGAAGTCACAACTACACATGATCAGCAGCTTTATATAGGAGCATCAACATTAGTTTCTCAGATGCTACAGTCTTACAAAAAAAATCATCATCTTTAAAGTAATTCTACTATAGCTGTTATTCATTCAGTTCTTATGATCCCCCAAGGGATTAACAGCTCACATAATCCACTCCATCACAAACTCCAAAAAACACAGAACAGCTGGAATGCAGTTCAAGTAAACAGTTTGCTGAAACAGTACACAGGAAGCAACGTTGCAGCTTTTCTTGGCATGTTATGACATAGCAGTAGTTATGACCAATAGAGAGAACCAGACACCAACTTGCATTTTACTTCAGGCAGTTCAGATTTCCCCTATAAAAGCAACTTTATAAATGGCTGGAGGACGAAAATGTGGGACACTTACACAAGACATAAAGGACACTTTTCTGTTAGCAGGGATATTGCAAAGCATACAAGACATTTGTAGCAATACAGAACAAGTAACCTCCATAACAGAGAAGGATTCAAATTACTTCAACAACATATACCCACTTCCCACAAACAGCTGAGTCACAATATTACTGGATTACAGTACCTGGATAAACAAAAAAGTTAGACAGGTGGTTAGAAAATGAATTTAAAATCACAAGCTAAAGAATATCAAGCTGCAGTTGGGTGAAGTGGTAAAATACCTTTTGTCTTTTTTGATGCTCCTCATGGTTAAATTAATAAACCTTAATACCCCCCAAGTATATTTGAACACCTGAATCGAATTAGAAGGCAATAACAAACATCACCATATTTACATATTTGTCCATTCTTATGAACCTTCACCCTTCTCTTGCATCTTTCATTCTCTTATCTCTGTAACTATTGTACACAGCCATTTGTAACCTAATTTTTTTCCTTACAAAATGCTGACATTGCCAGAACTGTCACGTAATATAATATAAATATATATTGATTGTTAACCACATTAAAATCATTATTGCTTGTAACCTTCATTTTTAAGAGTCTGCAAAATTACCTGCAAACAAAAAAATGCACGTTGTATAGTTCTGACCTAACATGGGAACAAGAGCAAGGGGCTTAAAGTGACATCCACATGCCTTACAACACAAAACATTCATGTCTTTTAAAAAGTATGCTAATAAGCCTATAATAAAATCAGAATGTGTAGATTGCTGGATTAGATCAAACATTTTTACATATGTATGAAGGTTTTCATATTTAAACAGCTGTCAATAATCACAAAAGAAGAAATAAACAATGACAGCAGAAATATCTGTAACAAACTACTATGGTCAAAGCGATCAGGAGATCTTAGCCAGGGTCACAATAAAATGAACGTCCATCACACTCTCGGTGCGCGAGTTTCACGGACATGACAACAACACTGTGCAACTTAATTTCCGTTGTATACATGCTTAACTCTCGCTACAATGAATTTTAAACAGAACACAAATAAAAATATCAAAATTATAGTATAAACAAACAGTACTGTTTGATACAAGGGTACAATCAACGATCGAATTCAATTAAAAAAAAAAAGTCCAGTAAATGTAATAAAAAGCAATTCTCTGACACCATGCAATACAAATGAAAACGTAACTTCAGAAGACTTACTTAGTTTTCAGACGAAATAATCCACATTTCATGAAAAGGTTTCCATGGAAGCATACCACATTTTAACGTCTCCTGTATCATCTACTGTAATGCGAATACTGAAAAGAGCCACATAACAGATACACAACGTGCATGTCTTCTGACAAGCTCAATGACACGTTCAAAACAGAACAAAAATATTTTAGAAATCGTTGACTATTTACACAAAACTGTAGTGGAGTACAGTTAACAAAATGTACAGACAATGCGCTGCGTTCCCTAACCAAACTACTGTTGACATTTAACTCCCCCCACTCTTAGTGAACCTGACAATAATATTCTCATTCCTATTTCCAAATTGCAAAACTTTATTAATATTTCCTAACCACATTAAACGTTTTAAAAGAAGCGCCTTTAGTTACACTTCCATCTAACCAGAAATGGCGCCAAACCCGTCGCACTTTGACACAACCAAATGAACCAATAAAAAAACAAAAAACTTCTATAGGCTTTGCTGCTTTCTACCAATAGAAAAAGGGTATTGAAGAGGAACATACGCGCGTCATCAGGATGTCTCCAAAAGTAAACAGCTGTTATATTTGTATGTACTAAGCAATGAATTGGTGCTTATTTTAATTACATTACTGTTTCATTTTTTTAAAGTTTAGAATTTCAGTAAGTGTCAAACGTCTTATTATTTTTTATAGTTGGTAGATGTTTTTGAGCCTGTAAGTACAGCATAGTAGTACTCATAATGGTTATATTTATTTTCATTTAACATTTGTTTACCAGAAAAGTCCGACTGGGACAGTGTCTATTTTCAGCGGAGGTTTGGGGAGAAACACCTCCAGACGTACATCTTGGGAATGTGGGAAGAAGCCGGAGCATCCGGAGATAATGCTGTTGTAATGTGCAATTCGAGAAACTTTACTGCATACTGTTTTCATTTGGGGTTTAACACAGTAGTATCTTTATTGTTAATTACCAGTAGCATTTATTTTACATCTAGAAAGCCGCGGTGGTACAGCGGTAGCGTTGTCGCCTCACAGCAAGAGGTTCGACCGTTCCAATTTCGGCTGGAGCAGAGCGCCTTCTGTATGGAGTCTGCATGTCCTCCCCGCGGTCGAGTGGCGTTCGGAAGACATGCGTGAATGGGCGTGCCTTCGTTGAAGATTGTGCGTCAGGCTGGCACCTCGGCGCCGTAAAAAATCTACTGCCAATCATTAGCGGACCGGAGTTCAGCTGTGGGGACCCCTAACCGGGAAAAGCCGAAAGAAATCTACTGCCAATTCCGTTCCGCTGTGGCGACCCATAACCGGGAAAAGCCGAAAGAAGATAATCAATCATTTATTTTACATCTAGAATTGACCCTTATTCCATATCCATAGCTCAATTAAATGGGGACAGATCTTAACAGAATTAGGGACAAATCCAAACTTTCCAAATCTGAAAGTTAAAGTGTGCAAATTATGGAATCCCAACTGGAGTTGATAACGAGGAATGAGATTGTTTCAAGGGGCTAGTTTTTTCAAGTTTTCATTTGGTCTTGTATTGTAACAGGTCTCCTCTGAAATCGTCATTGTCTAAGGATCCTTATGTTGATATTATAAATCATTATATAATTTATGTGTGTGTGTATGCCGTATCATGCATCCTGTTTCCCAAAATTGATAAAATAGTTCAAGATGATTTCGACATGTGCCTTTAGTTGGTTCTTGGTGTATAAGACCCAGACGTAGTCATGTAAATTAAAAATTAGCATTTTAAATAAAACTATACAAAGGATCTCATTATCTTACATTATTTTACGTTTCTAATCAAACCGTTCTATTACACAGAAACTTAAACAATTAATCAAATGTTTGTTAAAAAAAGAGAAACATTTCAGAAGTATGTAAAGATTATTATATGATTGGTAATGGTTACAAGATCAAGCTGCCTCACTGGTTAACATCACACAAGAACAGTGATAGTCGTGCACAGAAAGGTTACCGTTTTTTACTCTAGTCACATCAGAATAATATACAATGACTCAAGCCTGACAGCAACAGCATCCCATGTCTGCAAGTCAGTTATGCAGTAATATTCCTTTGGAGAAATGAAAATACAGTTTCGGTTCCTGATTGACCTTCCGTAGGCCCATAAGGTGTACTAGGCCAACAACCGCTGGGGCCTTTTTAAACCTAGCCATGCATCCCAAATCTCTGACAAGTTCTGGTACTCTGGATAAGGGTAAGTAGATGAAACATTTACAAGCAATGGCCTGGGTGACAAAGCATTTACAGGGTACCTTTGTCCACTTGAAATATAGGTGACAAACCAGGGATGAATTTCCCATTTTGCACCCAGTTGTCCAAGTTGCACTTGAACTGGATTTGGGAGGAACTCTGCTTCATGTGGAAGGGTAGCCTGTTCCAGAAAAGAAGTAGTCTCTGGAACACATACGTGTCTCTCAAATAGGTCCTGTTCATATCACGTGCAAGGTTTAAGTCTTCAGAATCTGTAATTCTGGTGCTGTTGGTTTGGGGATATACAGGAGTTCCATCATAGTGGGGTCTGAGGATGCCTTGTATGCCAGGCATAGATTTCCCCTCAACAGCCTATAGGCAACAAAATACAGGGATAGGGTTTTGAGGCAGCCTGCATGACCTGTTATTTATGTCCTGTATTCTGTTAGAGAGGAATATCTTTGGATGTTCTGTTGAATGCACCTGGTTCGGTACATACCAAAGGGGGCAATGTACTAAATGATAGGTCTGATGAATAGGAAATAAAGTGGAACAATGACCTTCTAGTAATATCATTACACAAATAACACATTTCCTTCTCTAGATTATTGTTTATATGAATTGCTATATCCTTTTTTTTTTTTTTACTCCATTTCATGTATTTGTGCCAATGTGTTAGTATGAAAGGTATGCTAGTTACTGCAGCATATTTCCAGTTTTCTCAGGTAGAGTGCATGTTTTACATAATAAAAAAATATGGAGATGTATCTGTGTTGAACAAAAGGAAGTTGCACATTAGCAGCTGTGATGATCCCTTCTGCAGGCCAGTACTCAGAGCCTCAATCCTCACCACTGACACCAGTGAGGGACAGCCACTAGGAGCAAAAATGGATACACCCAGTATTTTCAGATGCAGCTCTCTGCAACAACCACAGAGCAAACAGGGAGCACACTCCAGACCAGGGACTGGACTCCAGAGCCCCAATAAAGCTCCACACTAACCACTTTGAATCTCTGAGTTCCTGTTCCAAATAGCTGACACATATACTTGATGTTTGATCTTTACACACACACACACACACACACACACACACCTGCGAAAGGCTGGCACAGATTTATCAGCTGTGCCCCCACTGCCCAGATTATAAGGTAATTAAGCTGCCAGCAGTCAGCTACTTTAAGGTTCTTACAAGGGTACCCAATTATACCGAGTAAAATTAATACTAATATGAAAGGTAGAGTTTGACCAATGCAGCAAAACTTTCAGGAGCGGCCACAGTGTCACTAAAATAAGCATAAGTACTCTCAAGATGTTAAAAGTATTCTCTAAAAGACCAACCAAAATGAAAGGTATATAAATATTTAGTAATAAATAATAAAATAGAAAACATGAGAATACTGAATATCTAGTTACAATAAACACAAGAGTTTCACTCACAGGAGATATAAATAACACAGTTGGATAGATTCACAAAATTACAGAAAAACAGTATTTGACTAATCTCACTATATTTCCCTGACTGACTAAAGAAGTATTGTTCCCTTGTTACTTATAAAGCAAGGCAAGATGAAGTGTGTTGAGCTGCTTACTATGGCAAGGCAAAATGAGGTGTGAGGTTATGAGAGATATCTGTGAGAGGTCTTTCCTGTCAGTTTCTGGAAGACAAAGTGCTGCTGCCAGAGATTTGTCATATGTCTCACTAATATCTAAATAAGCATTTCAGTGCTGGTTATAAAATGACATTACATCTGGTCACCTGACTCTGGTACAATACACAACTAGAGCTTTGACAAGAACTGTTGCAGCATTTGAAAGTTATAAAGCAATTTCAAAAGTTTCCACCCTTCCAGGGTAGCAATTAGTTGACCCCTAAGGACAATACAGTATGATTCCTAGTCCTGGTTTTACCGGACATTTTTGTTTCTGGTTGCAGTCAGACGTGTAAGATAAAATCTTTATTGCCTAAACCAACCCATTTAATTTTCAACCTACTTTTCAGAATTAGATGGACTGAGATTAACCTCTTCCCTTCCAGAATTCTCTGTTAAAATATATACATTTAATCAGTTATAATAATACTGACTGACATTCAGGTGTATCTCTTTTCTGTCCAGCAGTACCCACTGTTGATGCATTTTTAACACAAACAACTTTACAAATACATTTTTAACACAAGCATCTATATAAATCAGTGTGATGGTCAAATGACACAATTATTTACAAAACTCCAGCTAGCAATGCTGGCATATGTTGCACATGCACTGCCCTACTCTCCCTGGCACAGATGGCACTACGTCATATCATCACAGCAGGACAAGATGTTCTGAATATATCTAGAGATATATCCTGATAAGGCACATATAAGTTAAGGAGAGAAAGGTGAGGGAAGAGTTCTGAAAGTAGGAACAGAAGGCAAGGGAGTGAAGTATGAGTATGTGAGTTCATAAAGTAAGAATGTGTTTCTCAACATTGCAAAAAATAATCAAATTTTTTCTAGTCACTGTGTCACAGAGGGATGAATACTTGACAGTGATGTGGAAGATGCAGGTTAAAGCAGTTGGCCCAGTCAGTAGAGGAAACTGTTGAGGGTGGTGGACATGACGTTTAGTGGCCAACACCAGTTCTTCTTCCTCAGGGAGAAGATATGGCTTTTTCCTCACAGCCAGTGTATACTGTAGTGAAGATGGGGTTTGTTGCTATGCTTGCCAATAACTTAGAATGGGTAGAGCAGATAAGTAGAGGTCATATGCAAGGGCAAGTAGTGTGACAAGCAGATCGTCATTGCATACATCACCCTCCTGGGTGGTTAGGACAGGTCTCACACTTCTTTTTTCCTATTCTAAGTTATATTCACCTGTAGCTGAATGTACTGTTCCCTGGCCCTGCTACGCTTTAACAGGGAAAGGAACACACAACCTGAAAGTCTGATGTGTAGTTATGGATCAGAAAATTAAACAAAAACATTCATAATTCATAACTGTGTAATACCTATGGTCTGTCTGCTATGTTTTAGTTATAAGTACATTTGTTAATGTCTGTTTTCCTCCAAAGCACATAGGGCATTCACTAAATGTGTGGGCTGGCATTTTCATATCATCAAAGGGTCAGACAAATGGTAGAGGGAAGATTAAGTTACTGGTTGCAGATCTCTTTCCTAGTGGCGGATGAAGTTCAAATATGGATGTGGCAGTCATAAAAGGGTGGTGTATGCAGTAGTATGTATGCTAGCTTGGGTTCATTATCTGTATAGCTTCATGAGGAAAATGGCCAAATCGAGGATCCTATTTGAATATCCCAAGAAAAGCAAGTTCTGCTGATTCTCCCACCATCTGGGCATCAGAGAAGAGAAGAGAATAGACAATGTTATTAGAATCATGCCAGAGTTAGTGCCATGTCAGATTTTTACACTTTCTCTGTTGAGTTCTAACTGTATAAATGATACACCTCTGAAAGCCACATATAAATAAGAGTAGTATTAATGTGGGGATTCAAAGCAGACAAAAAGAGATATTGTGAGGTTGTTAGTATGCAGTTTTTCTTAGGAAACAGTTTTAAAACTGTGATTTTTTTTATGTACTTTATCAGGTTGTCTTACCAGTGTTTCCATTTATGTTGTTACATCCTGATAATCTCTGTATTTGGTCTGCCTCCTCCAAACTGAAACTATACTTTGGCTTTTGGTATTCCATTTTTCTCTTTTCTGCCATTAGTATGCTCATTTATCCAGGCATTGACATATTGAGACACAATTTCAATAAAACATTCAGTAATGATGAGTTGTAATACACCTTTCATAGTTTGGGCTGTGTAATAAATTTCTGTGAGCAAAAACAAAGTGACCATCCCTCTATTAAAAATCATCCCCAGGTATGACAGTTTCACTTATTCAGATCTAGAGGCCATTTTTTTAGTCACAATCAGAATAAAATATTTGCTATTACAAAGGTATACATAAACAACAATAGCAATTCCAATATTCCATCTTTTTAAAAACATTGTTATTAAATTATCATTGAAGACATAGGCAAACATTCAATAACAGAAAAGAAAACACAACATATTAAATTTTTTTTACATTTACATACATTATGCATCAAATTTCTTTTCTTTCTTAATCATTAATCCAGCATGACATAAATTGCTGAATTCCTGCCTTCCCTTAGAGCTCATTCTTCTTCCTCCTCCTGATAATTATTCTGCATGTATTGTTCCCAAAAATTCCATTTATTTCTATGCGATTTGTTCCCAACCTTTTCTAAAGATGTTTCTGTAGTTCTTTTATCGCTTTTGTAATATTCAAAACTTCAAATACAGTTCGTTTATACTTTAATTTCCATTATCTAGTAATTGTATTTTTTAAGCAGTAAACACAATTAAACTGAATAAGGCCTTACTATGTGTGGACATTTCAGATTGTTTGTCCCAGAAAAAAAAAATTCCTTAGTTATAACCATTTGCTCACCTTGTATTTCTGACAGGGTAGGGGATTTTTAAAAATGCAAATCCATTACACTTCCAAAACATATGTTCTCAATTACCTCTTCCCCATCACTCCTCCAACATTTGCTATCTACCTGAGGAAAAATTCTTTGAAGTTTACTTGAGACATAAAAATACCTATGCAAACACTTACAAGCAAAGATCCTAAACCTTCTGGACTTCAGTGCATACTTGAAAGGCATCATATGTTCTCCAAAATTTCTTTTGTAAATTGCTTTTCCAGTCTCTCTTTCCAATCCTTTCTAACCTCATTTGATTGATTCTCATAGTTATCATGCAATATATTGTATGCTGCACTAATTTTCCATTTTTATCAACAGCTTCTGCTCTAAATTAAACTATAAACAATGGCTCCACACTGATCAACAGTTTAACTTCAGCTCCCCAGTGTGAGAAAAGAAACTGAAACACAGTGGCCAGGAACTCTGTTACTTTTAGTAAATTCAGTTACTGGCTAGTTAGTGCACTGCCTAGATGCCAGCAAAGAAGAAACTAAGACAGCCTGAAGGAAAATTGACTAGACAAGGTGAAGAGAAAACTGTCTGGGAAGAATCTTGCAGCTGTTCAGCAAAAAGCAGCTCAAGCTTCAGCTTTGGTGCAAGACATGACTTCTGGCAATCTAGAGGGAAAAAATAAATCTATGTCCTCAGAGCTGATTAAACAACTGAAGGTATATGTCAACTAAAATAACAAAAAGCTGGAAAAATGGAAGAAACTTTAAACAGATATTCAGATGTGCTGATAAAACTGCAACCATCAGAGGTCAAAATGAAAAAGGGGCTGGCTGAATATGAGACTGCTGAATAAGAGATATTTCAAAAATGGTAGAATTAGAGGACGGAGCACATAGGGAAAAAACTACATTTTCTACTGGAACAGACTATATTAATTTTATGACAACACAAATAATCATCTGGACTGGTATTCCACAGCAAGAGTTGTTAATTGAAAGGGCACATTGTGTGTACACTCCAAACTTGCCATGAGAAATCAACCAAGACCTGTGTTAGTAAAGATGCAATCTTACCAGCAGAAAGAGTTGATTCTGACAAAATTGTGGCAAAAGGACATAGTACTGAAAGCTGGAGATAGTAGAGTGCCTGTGAAAAATTATTATTCACTTTACACCAGGCAGAAGAGGAGTAACTTTATTCTAGCAGTCAGGGAATGTTGAAGTGCAGGAGTGCATTTCCAGCTGCTCTTTCCAGCTATCTTTAGATTATTTTTCCTGGAAAATCAAAGTCAATTTTTGATGCACAACAGGCTAAGGAGAAAATATGTCCAACAAAAAGTAAGCTATCAAACAGAAGGGAACTCTGTTTTTTATTCTGATATTAAAGCTCATACAGACAATTTGTCAGTGAAACCTCTTCAAATGTTCATAAAGGAAATGCTTGAGAGACAGAGAAAAGCACAGCATTTGAGTAAAAGAACCAGGAGTACATTGCAAAATGAACCAAAGACTAGAGTTGGGAGATGTAGACCAACAAGAAGAAAATCAGTACTCAAAAATTAATGAGTAAATGCAGGATTACAAAGTGTCAGTCACATTTGTGAAATACGATTTAACAAGGAAAACTAAAAATATTGGACTTTTTTGACTTTGTTAAACTTATAGACGACTCTAAAGCATTTGACCCACAACATGTCATTAATGTTTGGAAGAGCATTAAAGAGAAGAGGAGGGAAAGAGGTAGCTGTAATTGAAACAATTGTTAATTTTATGAAAATTTCATGGCAAGAACTCCATCTTGTATAGTAAAGCATTTTCAGTTATTTTGTGTGTTATAAGCACACTAAAGTAAACAGGTGCCCCCCCCTTTCTTCTTCTTTTTCTTCTTTCTAAGTTTAAAAAAAATACAGCATTGCAGTGTAAAAAGAGAAGAAATCATGTTTAAGATAATATACTGTAATCTTTGGTTTGTTGAGGTGGGGGTTGGGGTGTACAGGTATACAGATCATGATATAGGTAGAGCTGATATGCTTTTTCTTAACTTTTGCCTAGGGGAATGACTGGGTTAAGTCCCTTGGCTTGATCTAAGAATATATTTTAAGTGGAAGCAATAAATATGAGAACACTAAATGCAATTAATAATTTTCCTTTGGCAAATAAATATCCATAGTGTAACATGATAAGCTTGTAGCTAAAGGCAACTCTGTATGTGGTTGTTATGTTTCTGCCAGTTTAATTTCTTCAGTGTTTTTGGATTGTTAATATCATGATGGTAATGGACCCCACTCCTAAGTCAAAGTATGATTAAAGGTCATGAAATTAGTATTGTTTCAATCTCTTTTGTTAGCCAAAAGTGCTCTTCACAGTACCCACAATGTACCCAGAATTGACTCCTTCTGCAATTTCTACTGAGTTGCATGTTCTTATGTTTCTATGGAGACAAGATGATAAGTAGGCAATACTTTTTCAGGCTAAAATGTAATGTTTCTAAAAGCATTCAAGTTGTTTTCTACATGTGGGAGAGGACTAAAGATAAGACAAAAAACAGACACTACTTAGAGGAAGTAGAAGTGCAGGCTTTACCCTGCGTCTTAGCATGGATAACCTTAATTACAGGTCAGGTAAAGGCTATGAGTGTAGCTGTCAATCTGGGACAATTGTTCCTGTTAGGATGCTTAAACGTCATTATTTGAAGATGTACATATTTTTGTGTGTTTGTATTCAGTTGATAGGATATGGTATGTTGTTTTGAGGGTTTTTATTAAAACAAAAAGTTCTGTAAGATGTGGCATAGGATCAAATAGACATGACAGAAACAACTGTGTAAAAGATCAACCTGCCAAATAGTGTATGCATGTAACACAAAAGCTGAAAATAGACATTTTCAAAAAAAATCCTGTTATATATAACAGGTAGGAACAATAGGTTTTTATCATAATCACAACAGTTTCCATATTATCTTGTAACATGAATGATCTCAGAGGTGTATACAAAAACTTGAGTAGTGAGCTATATGAATAAATGCAGAGTGCAAATAGCTATGCTACAGGAGACACATTTTGAAAAAAAATGAGCATGTAATTTTAATAAAGATAGGATTTCAGGATGGTTATTCTTCTGAATATCTGTGACAAAGGAAAGGGGAGTACTTATATTAATTGCTAGAGGAACTCCAATAGTGGCAGAAGAGGGGAAAGAGATAATGGTAGATTTGTGGTAGTGAGGGACTACCAGCAAGGAAGGAAGATTATGATGTCATGTATTTATATTCCACCTAAAACTGCTACTATAAAGCATAAGAACATTTTGGGAGAAATAATCCGCATTCAGCAGATAATATTATAGGTGGGGGCTGGAATTTGATTTACAACAGTTAGGATGTATCTGGGGAACTAGAAGGGAAAGTATAACAAAAGAGGATAGATTTTTGAAGAAATTTATGAAATATGTGGTTTGGAAGGTGTGACTTCTAGTAGTAGGGACTCTGAGATAATTTCCATATTATCCCCCAAAGTACAACAACTGGGCTAGGCTAGACAGAAATTATAATTCACAGGAACACATGCATTTAATTGAAAGTTTTGATACATAACCAATAACTATTTCAGATTGTGGGCCAATAATAACCAAGATAAAAATGCAGGGTGTGAAGACTGGTAGAGTTGGGTGAAGGCTGCCAGCCTAGCCAGATAGAATTGTGCAGATAATTCCATCATTTGTAAATATGAATGTTGAACTTAAAACAATGTGGCAACATTGCCATCTGCTGTAAAGAAAGCTAAGTCAAGCATTTATTGGTGGTCCTTTGAAATTAAAATTATTTAATAACTGCCTTTGATGTTTTACAAGTCGGCTCTGGTCCGGCTAGATGAAGGCTTTCTGTCTATTGTTTTAAGGCTAAAGTTAATGACCAGACTTTATATGTGGAATGTCCTTTACTGCTCTAAGTGTAAAAGATTGTAAATGCAGTTTCTGTCAGCCTGGGAACACCAGGAAAGTGTAAAAGATGATATAATGTTTTAGCAGAACTGCAGTTTCAATTTAAACAGTGAGAACCAGAGATTATTAAGCATTTTTGTCTTGATATCCAACTCATCAGCACTGCCTGTTTTCTTGTGTAAGTTATCTTAGACTTGTGTTTTCTTTTAGAGAGCTAGAAATTAGAAATTTTAGACTGTGTTTTTCTGTGATGTCAGAACTGTACTACTGATTTATTTTAAGTATTTCTGTGTGATCTCTGAACTCTTTTGACTAGCACTGTGTAGTAAAAAGTATTGTCTTGTGGTTTTAATTATTTATTATTAAATATTTTAAAACCTTTTAACTGTGGCTGGTTTAGTTTAAGCTCTAGAGTACATTGCATATTTATAGAGTTTGCTGTCCAGGTCACTCCAAATAAGCTTTGACTGTTTAGTCACATCTACCAATTGGATAATAATATTGCACAGTAATAATTGGACACCCTTTAAAAGGCCTTTGGGTAGCTGATAAATATTAGCTGGGTAGTGGCAAGTGGTACTACCGTATAGTCTGGGTAAAAGGGGCATAGCTGGAGAACCTGTGCCAGCCTTCCCCAGGAGTGTCTTTGTGGTTGTATAAACTTATTTCAAAGTATGTGTGTCAGCTATTGGGCAGGGACACGAAGCACTGGTTAGACAGAGAGGGTGTTGGAAATTTTAGCTTGCCCAGCTAGGCTGAGATCTGGACCATACAGCTTTGCCAGTCCGGAGTCTTACTGGGGACCCGGGGAGCAAGGGAGTGACCAGCCCTGGACTGTCTGTGATCTCTGTGTGCTCTTAAGGGAAATTGCACTTTACTGTATTTATTATTCTTTCCTCTCATGTGAGATGCCCTTTCTGGTGTTAGTGATGAGGATTGAGGCTCCTTGATTGCTGGGCCAGGGTTTGGGCTTCACATATTAATTCGTGGCAGTGGTGGGATATCCTCACATTTGTGTTTGGCAGCGGTGGGATATCCACATCACACATTAATTAACTAATTGGCTTGTAGTGGTGTGGGTAGAGTGAATTCTGTAGCTTGTGTCCAGTGAGCTTTGAAGGTGTTTTGTACTCTAAAACAGCCAAGCAGTGAATACTCAGAGTTCAGATCACAATTGTTTTATTTCTTTTGTTAACTTAGTTGGTCAGAGTGAGCAGACAGCATGTCAGCAGAGGAGTATGGAAAGCTGACAAGGAGCCAGTTGGTGGAGATGTGCCAGACTAGGGGACTGGTGCATGGAAACCTGACTAAGGCAGACCTGATTGCAGCCTTGGTTACAACTGCATCAGAAAACAGCAACCAGGAGGACAATCAGACTGGCAGTGGAGATATAATTCCCTCGGAGAATGGACAGCTCAACCTTTCTGCAGTGGACTTAAAAATCCATCTGGAGCTAAAGAGACTTGAGTTGGAGGCCAGGCATGTGGAATTAGAAGCAAATGAGAGACTGCGACATTTGCAGGCTGAGGAGAATGAGAAACTGTTACATCTGCAAGCTGAGGAACAAGAAAGACAGAGGCAGCATGAGAAGGAGATGCTGACTCTTCACCAGAGTCATGGAGGTAATGGGGAAGGGAGTAACTGGAACCCAGAAGCAAAAAAGGTCAGTAAATTTCTTCCGCAGTTTAAAGAGGGGGATCATTTTGATAGTTTCATTCATATGTTTGAGAGGGTATGTAAACAGTATGAAGGTGACCAAGGGCACTGGGTACAGTTCCTGACCCCCTTACTCCATGGTAAAGCTGTAACTGTTCTGTCCAAAATGTCTGATGTTGCATGTTTTGATTATACTGCTGTAAAGAAATGTGTTTTAGAATTCTTTAAGCTAACACCTGAAACATATAGGAAAAAGTTTCATGAGCATAGACGCAAGGCAGATGAAAATGTGTGTGAATATGTTGCTGAATTGAGCACTTATTTCCATAGGTGGGTGAGTTGATGTCAGGTCACCACTTTTGAAGGGCTGGCAGACCTTTTGGTGAGGGAACAAGCCCTTAGCACTTTGTCTGAGGACATGAAGATCTGGTTAGCTGATAGACAATGTGCTACTTCAGATGCATTGGGGAAGAAGGGAGACCTATACCTGGGAAGCAGGGCAGCCCTGCACAGGAAGAGGACTCCAAGCACTGCTCATGGGTTTAAAGGAACCCATGGTGGGCAGCACAGACTGCCCCAACAGAATCTGCCAGTAGCAGGGGAAGCCATGAGTCCAGGTACATGTCCAGGAGCTAGGGTTAAATGTTTTGAATGCAACCAGTGGGGCCATGTGGCATACAGGTGTCCATGGAGGCAAGGTGGGGAACCAAAGGTGAGGGAGCCAGTAAGTGGGAAAGACAAAATGCCAATAGCAGGTTGTCTTGAAACAACAGGGGTACTAAACTACCATTCTGCAGATGTCCTGAGAGGGGAGGATTTGGATGAGGCAGTACCATGTGCTTATGTAGTTACACGCGGTCAGGCTAGGAGACAGGCATGTGGGTCTGGTAGCCTGGGGGATACCCAAACAGACTGCATACTTGCAGCCAGGACTGGTGAGGTGGTTACTTCAGGGAGGGAGCTACTCTGTAGCAGTGAGCCTGAAGGTGTGCCACAGCTACTTGGGAGTACTGATGGTCCCTTGGACAGAGTGACTGAAAAGGTAGAAGTGAGTAGTAGTACCCAGGCTGACAGTGAAGCACCACTGTCAGAGGATGCCAGACTTCCTGTGGAAGGGGAGCTGGGAAGGTTTACAAGGGAGAGTTGAGACAGGCTCAGCTCTCAGACCCTACACTGCAATGCCTGAGGCAGGTAGCTAGGGTGGCACCTGATTCTCAAGGAAAGGGGGAATCCGTATACTGGAACAAAGGGTTACTATACAGAGAGTGGACCCCTGAGGGAGGGCTATATGTTGAGAGAGTACAGCAGTTGGTAGTGCCTAGAGCCTACCATCTGGCGCTTCTAACCATAGCCCATGATATTCCCTTTGCAGGTCATATGGGCATAAAACATACAAAGAGGCGTATTATGCAGAACTTCTATTGGCCTGGGATTTCCAGAGATGTAACAGGGTACTGAAGGACCTGTGAGCAGTGCCAAAAGGTAGGCAAGGCAGGAGACAAGGTGAAAGCTCCTTTGATGCCTTTGCCTGTGATTGAGGAGCCATTTCAGAGGGTAGCTATGGATATTGTGGGTCCTCTGAGTACCTCAAGTTCCACAGGGAAAAAATATATCCTAGTAGTAGTGGATTACACTGCGCAATACTCTGAGGCAGTGACTTTGTCCTCCATTGAGGCAGAGAAGGTGGCAAATGCTTAGAGATTTTCAGCAGGGTAGGTTTCCCAAAATATACTGACTGACAGAGATGCCAATTTCATGTCAGACCTGCTGGCTTGTCTGTAGAAGTTCTGTGGGGTGAAGCACCCCCTACCATCCCCAGACTAATGGTCTTGTTGAGAGGTTAAACTCTGCAATCAAGTCCATGCTATGGGCATTTGCAGATCAGTTTAAGCGGGAGTGGGACAATATTTGCCCCATCTGTTTGCTTACAGAGAAGTTCCACAGGAATCCACAGGTTTTTCACCCTTTGAGTTGCTGTATGGGCATAGGGTGAGGGGACCTCTAGATTTAATTCGAGATGAGTGGGAAGTCTGTGGCCTACATCCTAAACCTCAGGACAAGGCTCAGGGAACTCATGGGCTTAGCCCAGGAGAACCTGGCAGATTCCAAACAACAGAAAAAGGTGTGGTATGATAGGAACGCTTGAGCTAGAGAGTATGCTGTGGGGTAGCAGGTAATGGTTCTCATTCTTGTAAGACACAACAAACTGCAAGCAGCTTGGGAGGGACCCTACAAGGTGGTAAGAAAGGTAAGTGATGTTAACTACATGGTGGAACTGCTAGGCAGAAGGCAGGGGAGCAAATTGTACCATGTTAACACGATGAAACCTTACCATGATAGGGAGACCCTTGTGCTGAGCATTTGCAGTGGATTGCAGGAGGAGTCTGAGGGAAATCTGGGGACTGATATCCTCAGTGAGGCTCAGGCTGACACCTCAATGGAAGGGGTAGCAATGTCCCAGCAGCTATCTCCTACCCAGGTTCGAGAAGTCTGAGCAGTGTTGCAGGAATTTGGGGACATGTTCACTGGGAAACCAGGGTGCACCCACCTGGTGCAGCACCAGGTGGGTACAGGACCCCAAAGGCCTATTAGGCAGGCACCTTATAGGGTGCCTGAGAGAGTCAGACAGACCCTGAGGGAGGGAGGTACAGGAGATGTTGGAACTAGGGGTGATTCCAGAGTCCAACAGACCCTGGGCCTCCCCAGTGGTGCTGGTGCCAAAGAAGAATGGCAGTACCAGGTTCTGTGTGGACTACAGGAAATTGAATAGTCACACAGAGTCGGATGCTTACCTCTTGCCTAGGACAGATGAGACCCTAGAGCATCTGGGTGGGGCTAAGTATCTTACAACCACTGATCTTACCAAGGGTTACTGGCATGTGCCCTTGCCTCCCAGTGCTAGAGAGAAGTCAGCCATTGTGACTCCTTTTGGCTTGTATGAGTTCATAAAGATGCCCTTCGAGATGAAGAATGCCCCAGCAACTTTCCAGAGGTGGTAGATAATATCCTAGCAGGAGCAGGAGGGTTTGCCCTTGCTTACCTAGATGATATTGCCATCTACAGCCATTCCTGGCCAGAGCACCTTCAGCATGTCAGGGAGGTGCTGGGCAGACTACAGTGGGCAGGGTTGACCATTAAGCCGAGCAAATGTCAGGTGGGTTTGGCAGAGATCTCCTACCTAGGACATAGAGTGGGGAGTGGTAAGATAAGGCCAGAACCTGCCAAAGTGGAATCCATTCAGGCATGGCCTGCACCTGTTACTAAAAAGCAGGTGAGGGCATTTTTAGGGACAGCAGGGTACTACAGAAAGTTCATCCCCAGTTATAGTACCATAGCTGCTCCCCTCACAGACCTGACAAGGAAGAACAGGCCAGATAAGGTAGTGTGGACCCCAGCATGTGAGCAGGTATTCCAGAAGCTTCAAGAAGCTTTGGGAAGACCCCCTGTGTTATCTAGTCCAGATGACAGCAAATCATTTGTTGTGTAGGTGGATGTTTCAAACCATGGGGTGGGGGCTGTATTTTGCCAGATTTCTTCAGAGGGAGAAGAGCACCCAGTGGTTTATCTCAGTCGTAGGCTCCAGCCCAGGGAGGAATGCTATGCAGCTCTAGAAAAGGAATGTCTAGCCATAGTGTGGGCATGGCAGAAACTTCAGCCTTATCTGTATGGAAGGAAATTCACTGTTATGACAGATCACAACTCCCCAACATGGTTAAATAGAGCCAGTCAGCAAAATGCCAAGTTGCTAAGATGGAGTCTAGGTCGCAAGCATATGATATGTCAGTGCAGCACCGCAGTGGGAGTAGCAATGCCAATGCAGATGGGCTCTCAAGACAGGGAATGCAGTGAGGCACACTCAGATAGACCTAGCCCTCTCAAGCGGCATTTCTCTAGGGTCACTTGAAAAACTAGCTTGAGTTCTCCGGGGGGGATGTGAAGACTGGTAGAGATGGGTGAAGGCTGCCAGCCTAGCCAGATAGAATTGTGCAGATAATTCTATCATTTGTAAATATGAATATTGAACTTAAAACAATGTGGCAACATTGTCATCTGTTGTAAAGAAAGCTAAGTCAAGCATTTCTTGTTGGTCCTTTGAAATTAAAATTATTTCATCACTGCCTTTGATGTTTTACAAGTCGGCTCCGGTCCGGCTAGATGAAAGCTTCCGCCTATTTGTTTTAAGGCTAAAGTTAATGACCAAAATTTACATGTGCAATGTCCTTTATTGCTCTAACTGTAAAATAATGGAAATGCAGTTTCTGTCAGCCTGAGAACACCAGTAAAGTGTAAAAGATGATGTAATGTTTTAGCAGAACTGCTGTTTCAATTTAAATAGTGAGAACCAGAGATTATTAAGCATTTTGTCTTGATATCCAACTCATCAGCACTGCCTGTTTTCTTATGTAAGTTATCTTAGACTTGTGTTTTCTTTTAGAGCTCTAGAAATTTGAAAGTTTAGACAAAGTGTTTTTCTGTGATGTCAGAACTGTACTACTGATTCATTTTAAGTATTTCTGTGTGATCTCTGAACTCTTTTGACTAGCACTGTGTAGTAGAAAGCATTGTCTTGTGGTTTTAATTATTTATTATTAAATATTTTAAAACCTTTTAAAACCTTTTAACTGTGGCTGGTTTTGTGTAGCAATAGTTTAAGCTCTAGAGTACATTGCATATTTATAGAGTTTACTATCCAGGTCACTCCAAATAAGCTTTGACTGTTTAGTCACATCTACCAATTGGATAATAATATTGCACAGTAATAACTGGACACCCTTTTAAGGGCCTTTGGGTAGCTGATAAATATTAGCTGGGCAGTGACAAGTGGTACTACCGTATAGTCTGGGTAAAAGGGGCACAGCTGGAGAACCTGTGCCAGCCTTCCCCAGGAGTGTCTGTGTGGTTGTATAAACATATCTCAAAGTGTGTGTGTGTGTCATCTGCTTGGGCAGGGACATGAATCACTGGTTGCACAGAGAGGGTGCTGGAGATTTTAGCTTGCTCAGCTAGGCTGAGCTCTGGACCCTATAGCTGTGCCAGTGAGGAGTCTTATTGGGGACCTGGGGAGCAAGGGGGTGACCAGCCCTAGACTGACTGTGATCTCTGTGTGCTCATAAGGGAAATTGCACTTTACTGTGTGTATTTGTTATCCTTTCCTCTCATATGAGATGCCCTCTCTGGTGTTAGTGGTGAGGATTGAGGCTCCTTGATTGCTGGGTCAGGGCTCGGGTGTCACACAGGGTAATGAAGTAAAAATGAGACACTGCCACGTCTCCCATAAATGTTGAAAAAGGAATTTAAGTTTTTTTTTTCAAACATCTTTATTGAATTATCACTTGTGACACAGGCAAATTTACATTCCTATAAAAGTAATCAAACTATATTAACATAATAAACATTATACTTCATATATATTGCTATATATCATATAACCTAAGCAATATTAGATACATTATTCAATTCTTGCTTTTTTAAACAAGAAGCATCTTCATTAAACCATCACTTACTACATAGGTAATCGTACATTTATATAAATGAAAATAAACCATGCCAACACAATCCTCATTGCAAGCACTTTACATCACAAACCATATTGAAACACTCCCAGTTGCAAACATTACACATCAGTTATAATCTACCTAATCTTTCTCACTCAAGCATTACATAGCTCATTTACGTCCTGCTGCCTTTTAGGCCTCATTTCTCCCTTGTATATATTGTTCCCATAATTCCCATTTTTCCTATGCAGTTTGCTCCTACCCTTTTCTAAAGATCTCAATTTCAGTTACTTTATCTCTGTTACTATATTCATTACTTCCAGTATAGTTGGTTTAGATTTTGAGTTCCATTTTCTAGTAATTGCTTTTTTGGCAGCCACCATTATTAGACAGAGCAAGGCCTTACCATGTCTAGGCAATTCTGATTCTGTATCATATCTCAGAAAAACATCTCCCTCATCTGACCAATCTTCCTACACAGCATATCCAGCAGTGCATCCCGTAGGGAATCCTTAAAGTTCTCCAACTCACTGCACTCCCAGAAAATAAGTTCCCAAGTACCTCTTTCTTCCCCTTCACAACTCCAACATTTACTGTCTACCTGAGGAAAAATTCTCTGAAGTCTTTTTGGGGTATAAAATATCTATGTAAACATTTCCAGGCAAAAGTCCTAAATCTTCTAGATTTTGTTGCATATTTGGGAGACATACATATATCCTCCCATTGTTTCTTTGTGAATTGCTTATCCAGTCTCTCTTCCCAATCCTTTCTAACCTTATCTGATTGATTACTTGTCATGCATTATTTTATATGCTATATTAATTATTCCTTTTTTAATGGCAACTTCTGATCTAGATTCTATTAAAAACTCTACCAGTGCTGGTCTTTTGTTTAGGACCCTCTATTTCTTTCTCTTTTCCTGTACTCTGATATCAATCCCTGATATGGAAGGTAGTCTCTAACCTGTAGTCCAAATAAATTATTGGTGTCTTCCCATTCTATCATCTTCCTCCCTCTAGTTATTTTCTCCCAATACCTTGGTTTCTTTACCAGTTTTCCCCAATAAGTTATGCCCCTCTTTTGCCTATTGTCTGTTTCTCTAATTGCAGTCATCCCTATCAACAGAATCTCCTTTCTGCATTCCTATGTTAGATCAGTTCTTAGAATACTTTCTTCTACTTTATGGATATAATATTTCTGCATGATTGTTATTGTTCTCCTTAAAGGCCTGCATCCAAAATCCCAGTCTATCCTTGTTTCTTGAGTTTCCCGCATGTTTCATCATCATCCCTTTCCACTTTGAATTATAGTTTTCTGCTTGTGCTATGTATAGGAGTCTTAATTGTGTAGCTCTGAAATACCCCTACAGATTGGATAATCCCAATCTGCCCTGTTCTACTGGAAGAATCAGCTTATCTGACTTGACTGTTTCATCTTCCCCTCCCAGATAAAGTTCTTCAGCTCTTCATTAATTGCAACCCACAACTTATCCTCTGGTTGATAAAAATATGCCTGACTTGTATATAAGACTAAAGGGACTAAAACATTTTAACAGCTTGTATCTTGTAATCCATATCCATATAATAAAGCTTCCATTTCCTCAGTTTTTGTGTTATCTTTTGTTTGGTCTCTTCCCACATATCCTTAGCTGCCACACTAGAATCAGTTTTAATCCATACTCCTAAATATTTCATTTTATCATGTCCCCATAAATATAGGTATTCCTGAACCAGTTCATATATGGGTACATACTTTACTGCTATTGCCTTTGTTTTATCATCATTAATTTTGTATCTTGAAAAGATTTGAAACTGTCTGAAAATGTTCCACAACACTGTAATGTCTTTTTCTGGTTTTGTCATGTACAAAATAATATCTGCAAATAAAGCCATCTTTTCTTGACTACCATACCAATTATATCCCTGAATTTCTGAGTCCCTTATTTTCTTTGCCAATGGATCTAAAAGTATTGCAAATAATAAAGGGGAAAGAGAGGACACTCCTGCCTCGTTGCTCTGCTCAAGCAGTAATTATCAGAGAGGACCCCACCCACTTTAATTTTCACCTCTGATTCCTCATATATTCCCCTAATCAACCTTATAATTTTTTCAGGAAATGCAAATGTGTCAATTGCCCTGCTCATAAAATCCCAGCTTACCCTTTTAAATGCTTTCTCTGCATCAAGACCCACCAACAACAATGGGATTTTCTTACATTCTGCTTCCCTCTGGATAATCAATGCACTGTTAATGTTGTCAAATGTTTGCTTCCCCTCCACAAAACCACATTGATCCAAATCTATCAGTTTTGGTATTACTTTTGCCATTCTTTTAGCTATTATATACATGGACACTTTATAATTATGGTTTAATATTGAAATGAGCCTGTATAAAGCTGGATATGAGGGATCCTTACTCTCTTTAGGTATTATAGCTGCCACTGCTTTCTTCCAGGATGGTCGTACTTCTCCTCCTCTTAAGGTATTGGTAAACAAAACCTTCCAGATCTTTATCAGTTTTTTTCCTCCCAGCTTCCAAACTTTAACAGGAATACCATCTATTCCCGGGGACTTTCCTGTCGAATGGTTATACATTCATTTTTATCTCATCTCCACGTATCATAATTGTTAGTAATTGAGCCTCATCTACCTCTAATCTTGACATATTTAATTCTACCATAAACATTTCCATTTGTATCTTTTCTTAATTTTCATATTCCTCTGCTTTATAGAGACTCTCATAGAATTTCCAAAATATTTCTAATACCTCTACAGCATCTCTTGTTATCTTCTCTGTTATAGGCTCCCTCAATTTGGTGACAGCCCTTTCTACTTTCTGTTTCCTGAGTCATTGTGCTAAAAGTATTTGTGCTCTAGTGTTGTTATCAAAAAACAGTTGATTAACACCAGTTTTTCTAAGCTCATGCACATTATCTGGGTAATCCCTTATGTTTTGTTTAGCATTCTGCAGTTGATCCTCTTCTGGTTCTTTGGGATTCCCCTATTCTGCAATACTTTCACATTTGTCAGTCTCTCCAAATAATTCTTGTTACTTCTTAATCATAACTCCCTTTCTTTTATTTTCAACCTATTTTTAACTCCACCTTAATTTTATCCCACTCAGCTATTTTTTTCAGAAGAAATTTCAGTCCTGTCTAATAGCTCCTGAATAATCTCCACTACCCATTCATTAAATTTATCCCTTTTCAGCAGATAGGTGGGAAAGCACCAAGGCCTAATTTTTATTTTACTACCCTTTGTTTTTATTTTAGCTGTTATTGGCACATGATCTGAAATAGCTATTGGGTGGGTATCAAGACCTTCAATTAAATGCACATGTTCCTGTGAAGTGTAAATTCTGTCTAGCCTAGCCCAGTGTATAGATCTTGGGGAATAATATGTAAATTCTATCCGAACTCCTATTACTGAATTCACATCTTCCATGCCAAATATTTTTATAAATGTCTTCAAACATCCATCCTCCTTTATCTTCCATGCCAAATATTTTTATAAATGTCTTCAAACATCCATCCTCCTTTGTTATATTTTTCCCTTTTGGGCCTCCAAGACACATCCTAACTGCTGCAAATCAAGTTCCGGTCCCCACCTATAAATAATATTCCCTGCTGAAAACTGATTATTTCTCCCAGAATTTCCTTAAGCTCCATTACAGCAGTTTTAGGTGGAATGTAAATACATGCCAGTGTAATCCTCCTCCCATGCCAGTAGCCCTTTAGCATTACAAATCTGCCATTATTATCTTTTTTTATCCTCGTCTATCACTATTGGAGCTCATCTTGCAAATAATATAAGTATTCCCATTTTCCTTTGTCCGAGGTATTCTGCTGAATAACCATCCTGAAAACCTTTCTTTATCAAATTCACATGTTCATTTCTTTCAAATTGTGTCTCCTGTAACATACCTATTTGCACTCTACATTTTTTAATATACTTTACTACTTTTTCTTGTTTTTTTTTTTATCTGTGAGACAATTTACATTTAAAGACATTAAAGAAAGCATCATTGTATTAAAAAGTTATTCCCACCTTTTATGTATAACACCTTTTTCATTAAATGTCTAGTTCCAGCTTTTGTGTTACATGCATACCCTGTTTGGCAGGTTGAACTTTTATACAGTTGTTTCTTTCTCATATCCATTTCAGCCTATGTCATATCTTATAAAACTTATTTTATTGAAAGCCGTCCAAAACACACATGCACACACCCAATACCCCGTAAACCTATTAACGTAATACTAACACACAAAACTATGTACACCTTCAGATATTGAAGTATGAACCTCCTAATAGGAGCAAAAATCCCAAAATAACACCTACACCCACACTCACAGACTTGAGTTAACCTAAAAGAAAGATCATCCATGCTAAGAAGCATGATGCAGCCTGTGCTTCTACTAAATGCTGGTTGGTTTTGTCTTATCTTTATAGCTCTGGAAAATCCCTGAATGTTTTCAGAGAACATTAACTACATTGGGAAAGTCCCTGAATGCTTTCAGAGAACATTGTCTACTTTGGGAAAACCTCTGAATGCCTTCAGAGAACAATATCTCTTAGCTAAGTTCTCTTTTTTTCCTCAGCTAATCAGTCTCCACCAAACTGTAGCCAGTTTCTCTTTATCAGATTGTCTCCATGGAGACATCAGAACCAGGCAGCCAGTTTCTGTTTATCAGATTATGTCCATGGAAACATGAAGACTAGCTGCAGAATTGTTACTGAGCTTGCATGTATTTGCTAGAAAAAAGCCTCATAATATTCAATGTTCTTTTTCATTTACTTGTTCTTTCTTAAAACATGTTAATAAATCAATCTAAGGTCTTTAATGCAGTAATTTTCCCATGCAAGAATGAGAAAAAAGCACATTAATCTTTCTTTTACCATGCTTTTTAACCAGGCTTTTTAATGCATTGCAGTGCCTACATTTCTTAAAACTGAACAAGGAGAGAGAGAGAAGGGAAAAAGAAAAGAAAAGAAAAAAGAATAGCAGCACCTGTTTACAATCCCCATTACATTTAAAAATAGCTGAAAAAAACTTTACTTCATAGCACGTAAAGAAAACCACATGCCACAAAATTGGTACGATTTAAGGAAACTTACAGTTAACTTTCTCCCTCATCTTGCCCTCCCCAAAGCACTTTTCTGAACATTAATGACATGGAGTAAGGCATATGCTTTAGAGTCCTCCACAAGTCCAACAAACTGTAAAAAATGGAAATATTTCCAAATTTTCTAGTTCTGTCATATTTCACAAATATAATTACTGCATTATGATACCATATTGTTACTGGTTTTATTAGTGTTCATCTCCTAAATCCTGTCTCTGCTTCATTTCCAATATACTCTTGATTCTTCTAGTCAACTCTCATGCTCTCTTCCTTCTCTCCAACATTTTCCATTCAAACAGTGGAAGAGGTTTCACAGGTACAGTCTCTCTGTGGTCTTTATTACCAGAAGAACAAGAAGCAGAATCTCCTTCTGTTTCACAACTCATTTTTTGTTGGATAAACCTTTGTATTACTCCTTAGGATGTACTTCATCAGAAAATTATTTTGTCCCTCAGGGGAAGAGTACCTTGAGGACAAACAGGTACAGCAGTTTGAATCTCACACCTGCATCTCCACATTCCCTGAATAGTGGAATAAATGTGCTCCTCTTCTGTCTGGTGTATAATGAGTAATCATTCTCCACAAATACTCTGCTGTCTCCCACCATTAAACCTTTGTCCTTATGCCACAATTTTGTCAGAATCAACTCCTGCTGGTAGGATTGCATCTTTACTCTTAAAGGCCAAAGTTGCTTTCTTATACCCAGGTTTGGCTCATACATACAATGTGCCCTTTCAACTAACAACTTCTGCTGTGGAATACCAGTCCAATTGCTTATTTGTAATTTTATAAAATTAATGCAGTCTGTTCCTTCCATCTTCTCTGGTATAGCTGAAAATCTCAAGTTTCCCTACACGATATGTCCTCTAATTCTATTCTTTTTTGAAACATCTCTTCCTGAGCAGTCTCATATTCAGCCACCCTCTTCTTTATTTTGGCCTCTGATTTTTGCAGCTTTATCATCTCATCTGAACATCTGTTTAAAGCTTCTTCAATTTTTTTCCAGCTTTTTGTTGTTTGTGTTGATATACTCAATCAATGTTTTGCTTATTTTAACCAGGTCTATATGCAGTTCTCTTATAGCTTCCTGTAGGTTATTGGAAATCATGTCTGAAGGTTGCATTGCTTTTTGATGAACTACTGCAGGACTCTCTCCAGTCAGTGTTTCTTCCTCACTTTTTTGTAGCTGGATTTTTCCAGGTTTTCTGTATTTCTTTATTCCTGGCATCCATGTAGTGCACTCAATAGGCAGTTACTGACATTTACCCATAAATACAAGTCTACTGGCCTTCTCTGCTGAGTTTCTGTTTTCATACTGGTAGAGCTAGAAATAAGCTTTAATCAATGTGCAGCTATCTTGAAAGTCAAGAATTTAAGGAATGAGAAGTGGAAATTATTTGTGAGTTATTAGGGAAGACAGATTTATTTTTTTTAGACGATATAGCTAGGGAGTAGGATAAAATGAAAGTGGAGTTTAAAAAAATATGATATGAATAAAAAGAGAGATGTGGTTAAGAAGTAAAAAAAATATATATAGGGGAACTGCCAAAGGTATTGCAGAATAAGAGGAATCTCACAGAACAAAAAGAGGTGCAAGTGCAGTGTGTAAGAGAAAATAAGGGACTACCTGGATAAAATGCGTGAATTTAGAAAGATTGCTATTAAGCAACTATTTTTTTATAACTCCAGAGCACAAAAACTTTTAGCGCAACAACTCAGGTAACAGAAAGTAGAAAGGGGTGTTGCCACACTTATCGATCTTGTAACAAGGAAAATAACCAGAGATCCTGTAGAGGTATTAGAAATATTTTTAAACTTTATGAAAATCTGTATAAAGCAGATAAATGTGGGCACCAACAAGAAGTACAAATAGAAATATTTATGGAAGAATTAGAATTAAGTATGCCAAGGTCAGAGATAGATGAGGCTTAATTACTAACAGTTAGGATAGGAGGAGATGGGATATAACCAATCTACAGGAAAATCTCCAGGAGTAGATGGAATTCCTGTGGAAGTTTGAAACCTAGGAGGGAAGAAAGTGATAAAGATCTGGAAGGTTTTGTTTAACAGTATTTTAAAAGGAGAAGTACCAACATCATGGAATAAAGCTGGGGTGGCTGTAATAATTAAAAATGAAAAGACCTATCAGATCCAGTTTCACATAGGCCCATTTCAGTTCCAAACCATGATTATAAAGTGTTTATCCCTATAATGGCTAAAAGAATAGGAAAGGTATTGCCAAAATTGATAGATGATGAACAATGTGGTTCTGTGTAGGGGAGGCAACATCTGACAACATTTATATAACAATTATGGTCCAGAGGGAAGCACAGTGTAAGAAAATACCACTAATGTTGGTGGGTATTAATGCAAAAAAAGCATTCAACAGATTAAGCTGGAATTTTGTGGGTAGGGCAATGGAAGCATTGCCATTCCATGACACAATAATGTCAATTAGAAGGATATATGATGGATCAGGGCAAACATTAAAGTGTGTGGGGTTCCTCTCTGACCAGGTCTGTCTGAACAAAGGAACCAGGCAAGGGTGTCTTCTTTCCCCTTTGTTATTTGTGTTATATTTAGAACCATTGCCAAAGAAAATAAGGTACTCAGAAATTCAAAGATATAATTGATATGGTAATCAAGAAAAGTTGGCTTTATTTGCTGATGATATTATTTTCTATCTGATAAAACCCAAAAAGGACATCTCAGTGCTGTGGAGCATTCTGAGACAGTTTCAAGTCTTTTTTGGGATATAAACTTAATGAAGATAAAACAAAGGCTATAACTGTAACCTGTTTACCTACACACAAATTGGTTCAGCAATACCCATTTTTATGGGGGCATGATAAAATGAACTACTTGAGAGGACTGATTAAAGGATTCTGTTATGGCAGCTAAAGATATGTTGGAAGTGTAAATAAAAGCTAATATAAAACTGAGGAATTGGAAGCTCTTGTTTATGGATATGGTAAGAAAAATACAAACAGTGAAATGTTTTAGTTCTGTTAGTTTGATACTCAGATCAGGCATATTTTATCAACCAGAGGAGAAGTTGTGGCTAGCAATTAATAAAGAGTTAAATGATTTTATCTGGGAGGGAAACAGGGCCAGAGTCAAGTAGTATAAGATGATCCTTTTGATAGTACAAGGTGGTTTGAAATTGTCTGATTTGAAGGAATAATTCAGAGCTACACAGTTAAAGGCTCCTATACATAACACAAGCAGAAAGCTATAATTCAAAGTGGAAAGGGATGATGATGAATCGGGGGAAGCTCAACAAATAAGGAGTGAGCATGTGCTTTTGGATGCAGATCCTTAAGAAGAATAACAATTACTACCCAGAATATTATACTCATAAAGTAGTAGAAAGTATTCTAAGAACTAAGCCAACACAGGAATGGAGAAAGGAGATTCTACCAATAGGGATGGCTGCAATTAAAGGTACAAAGAATGGGCAAGAGGGGACAGGAATTTACTTGAGAAAACTGGCAAAGGAACCAAAGTATTGGGAGCAAATAATTAAAGAGGGAAAGGTAAAAGAATGGGAAGAGGCCAAGAATACATTTGCACTGGCTAGAGACTGCCTTCCCTATGAAGGATTCCTATAAGAGTATAGGCAAAAAAAAGGATATGGAAATCTTATCTGAAAGAAAAGCACCAGTAGAGCTTTTAGTTGAATCTAGAACAGAAGCTGCTGTTAAAAAAGGAATAATTAGTAGCACATATAAAATATTGCACGATAACTATAGGAACCAATCAGCGGAATTTGGAAAAGATCGGGAGGAGAGACTGGATAAGCAATTCACAAAGAAACACTGGGCAGATATATGTATGGCTCCCAAATATGTAACAAGGTCTAGAAGATTTATGATTTTTCTTTGGAAGTGTTTGGATAGGTATTTTTATAATCCGAGCAGACTCTAAAGAGTTTTTCCTTAGGTAAATTGCAAATTTTGAAGGTAAGATGAGAAAGAAAGAGGTAATTGGGAACCTATTTTTAGGAGTATAATGAGTTGGCAGGCTTTAAAAATTCCCTGCAGACTATTCTGTCAGAAATACTGGGTGAACAAATTGGTGTAACTAAAGAAATTATTATTATTATTATTTAGCTGGGATACAGGATCTGAATTGCTTAAGCATATTAAGACCTTGCTACATTTAATTCTGGTGGCTGCCAAAAAAGCAATTACTAGAAAATGGAAATCAAAGTCTAACCCAACCATATTTGAAGTAGTGAATATATTAACAGAGTTAAAAAGAACTGGAATTAGGATCTTTAAAAAAGGGTGGGAGCAAACTACATATAAAAATGGGAATTGTGGGAACAATATATTCAGAATAATGTTTTGTAGGAGGAATGAGGTTTAAGGGATGGCAGGAACTGAGTGAGCTATGTAATGATGGATTGACAATGACATTACAGAAAATTATATGTGATGTATAATTTTTGTAACTGAGAATATGTCAGAATGGTTTGTTTTAATTTGTAAAAATGTATGATTCCCTATGTCATAAGTGATAATTTAATAAAGACGAAAAAACAAATATATAGTCATGTTTACAGACACGAGAATATGCTACAATATTTAGATCAAAAAGCAGTTAATGTCAAAATGTTGATGGAAAAATAGAATTATGCTTAGCAGAGCTCTATGGATAAGATGTAGCTGTAATGACTGAGATGGTTTATGCTACAGGGATAGCAGCATATCATTATATAGAGAGGTATGAAGACATAAGAAGAGGTAAGTGAGAATGGTTGCAAAAAATGATACCATGTGGAGAAGACATAGAAAATGTGACAGAGTCATACAGAGGGAAGAGGAATAGAAACATGAAGAAGTGTGATAGAGATGCAAAGAGAAAAGGGAAGTAGGATGAATGACAGGCACTAAGTAAGGGGATTACAAGATGAGATAAGGTAGGATGAAATAGGGATACAGGGGCATGTGAGAGAGCTGCAGGGTTCATGTAATATGAACCTTGTGAGTGCAGCTGCACTTTGCTTGGGCAAAGAGGAATTCCTTGAGTTGAGTTTTATTTGACAATACACTTGCCTGTTGTAGCCTAAAAATCTAACAAATGTAACAATGATTTTACCAGCACACGTTTTTGCACAGCTTATCTTGCTTTGTGAATTAGTTAACTGTAACCTCCTTCTCATGAATCTAAACTATCACATTCCAGACTGAAATCCTGTAATAAACACTCTACAAATTCTGTCTGAGAATCACAGTTGTGTATGTTTACTAGCTTTAAAATATAAAACCAGTTTACATGTTCACTTATTTTCCAGACCATTTGAATCACAACTACTCATACAGTACACCCATCCTAACTCCAACTCCAGTTCCTTCTTATTCCTGTACAGTCCTCCATTTTTTGGAAAATGATTTGAGAAAACCAAAGAAAAAGTGATAAACATCTGGCATATTGCTGCCGTCCTTGATGGGAATCTCATGTAAGGAATCTAGTGTGACACCTGTTGAAAGGCATGTAATACAAAACTTTGTCCAACAAAACATGAGCTGTGAAACAGAAGGAGATTCTGCCTCTTGTTCTTCTGGTGTAATAAAGACCACAGAGACACTGCACCTGGGAAACCTTATCCAATGTTTCAACAGAAAATGTTGGAGAGAAGAAAGGGAGCATGAGAGTTGACTAGAAGAATCAAGAGTACATTGGAAATGAAGAAGAGACAGGATTTGGGAGATGGAAATGAACATGAATAAAACAGTAACTTAATGTGAGTTTACAATGCAATAATTATATTTGTGAAATATGACAGAACATAATCTGGAAATATTGGACTTTTTCAGAATTTTTTGGCCTTGTGGGGGACTCTAAAGCATATTCCCTACTTCATGTCATTAATATTCAGAAAAGTGCTTTGGGGAGGGGAAGAGGAGCGAAAAAGTTAACTAAAATTTTTTTCTTAAATAGTATTTTTTGGTGGTGTGTGGTTTTCTTTACATGTAATAAAGTAAAGTTTTCTCAGTTATTTTAAGTGTAATAAGGACTGTAAACAGGCGCTACTGTTCTTTTTCTTTCTCCCTTCTCTCTTTTCTTCTTGTTCAGTTTTAAGAAATGTAGGCACTCCAATGTAAAAGAAAAAGTCTGGCTAGAAAAGCATAACAAGAAAAAAATAATGTGCTTTTTCTTATTCTTGCATAGGGGAATGGCTGGATTAAGGACCATAGATTGGTTTGGTAACACATTTTAAGAGAGATCAGTAAATGAAAAAGAATATTGAATAATGCAAGGCTTTTTTGATAGCAAATATGTGTTTGCTTAGTGGCAGTTCTTCAGCTTTTCTTCATGTTTCTGTGGAAACAGTCTGATAAAGAGAAACTGGCTACAGTCTGGTAGAGAGTGATTGACTGAGGAAAAAAACAGAAAAGAGAAATTGGCTAAGACTTAATGTTTTCTGAAAGTATTCAGGGGTTTCCCAGCTGGGAGAGCTATAAAGCGAAGACAAAACCAATTAGCACTTAGAGGCACAGGCTGCACCATCTGTTTTAGCATGCATAACCTATCTTTTAGGTTAACTCAAGTCTATGAATGTGGCTATCAGTTTGGGACTTTTGTTCCTATTAGGAGGGAAAAACGTCAATATTTGAAGATGTACATAGTTTTGTCTGTTACTATTAAGTTAATAGGTTTTAGGGGTTTAGTGGGTGTGTTTTTTTTTTTCTTTTGAGGGCTTTCAGTAAAACAAAAATAGAATGCGACATAGAGTGGAATGGATATGACAAGAAACAACTGTATAAAAGTTCAACCTTCCAAACAGTGTATGTATGTAAGACAAAACCTGGAACTAGACATGTAACAAAAAAGGTGTTGTACATAAAAGGTGGGAATAATACCTTTTTAATGCAATGATGCTTTCTGTAATGTCTATAAATGTCAGCGGTCACACAGATAAATACAAACAAGAAAGAGTTGTGAACTATATTAAAAATGTAGAGTGCAAATAGCTATGTTACAGAAGACACACTAGAAAGAATTGAACATGTGAATTTGATAAAGAAAGGTTTTCAGGATGGTTATTCAGTGGGATACCTGGGACAAAGAAAAGGAGGAGTACTTCTATTAATTGCAAGAGGAGTCCACTAGTGATAGAAAATTATAAAAAAGATAATAATTGCAGATTTGTAGTGCCAAGTGCTACTGGCAAGAGAAGAGGATTACACTGGCATGTATTTATATTCCACCTAAAACTGTTATAATGGAGCTTAAGAAAATTCTGGGAGAAATAATCAGCTTTCAGCAAGGAATATTACTTATAGGTGGGGATTAGGATGTGAATTGCAGTAGTAAAGATGTGTCGGGGGGGCTAGAAGGGGAAGTATAACAAAGAAGGGTAGATTTTTGAAGAAATTTATGAAAATATTTGTCATGGAAGATGTGAATTCAGTAACAGGAGTTTGGAGTGAATTTACATATTATTAGCCAAGATATAAAACTGGACTAAGCTGGATAGAATTTTCATTTCACAAGAACATGTGCATTTAATTGAAGGTCTTGATATGCACACAATAACTATTTCAGATAATGCGCCAATAGTAGCTAAAATAAAAACAGAAGGTAATGAAATAAAAATGAGACACTGGCATTTTCCCACCTATCTGTTGAAAAGAGAAGAATTTAAGGAATGGAGGAATGGGTAGTGGAGATTATTAAGGAGCTGTTAGAGATGATAGAAATGTCTTCTGAAAATATAGCTAGGGATTGGGATAAAATTAAGGAGGAGTTTAAAAATAGAGATGAAAATTAAGGATATAGACAATAGGCAAGAAGGGGTGGAATTTATTGGAGGAAACCGGCAAAGGAACCAAGGTATTAGGAACAAATAACTAAAGAGGGAAAGGTAATAGAAAGGGGAAGAGGCCAAGAATTTATTTAGACAGCAGGTTAGAAATTGCCTTCCCTATCAAGGATTGATATCAGAGTATAGACAAAGAGAAAGGAATAGGGGGGTCCTAAATGAAAGACCAGTACTGGTAGACTCTTTGGTAGAATCTTGAACAGAAGCTGACATTAAAAAATGAATAATTAGTAGAGCATATAAAATATTGCATGATAATTATAATAATCAATCAGAGGAGGTTAGAAAGGATTGGGAAGAGAGACTGGATAAATAATTCACAAAGAAACAAAGGGAGGATATATATATGTCTCCCAAATATGCAACAAAATCTAGAAGATTTAGGATTTTTGCTTGGAAATGTTTACATAGATATTTTTATACCCCAATTAAACTCTGGAGAATTTTTCCTCAGGTAGACGACAAATGTTGGAGGTGTGACAGGAAAGAAAGAGGTACTTGGCAACATATTTCTGGGAAGTGCAGTCTTTAAGGATTCCTCGTGGGATGCACTGTCGGAGATGCTGGGTGGGTGGATGAATTGGTGTGATGAGGGAAATGATTCTTCTGACCGATGATAAAGTATCAGAATTGCCTAGACATAGTATGGCCTTGCTGTGTCTAATTATAGTGGCTGCCAAAACAGCAATTACTAGAGAATGGAAATCAAAAATCTAAATCAACTATATCATAAGTAGTGAATATAGTAACAGAGATAAAACAACTGGAATTGAGATCTTTAGAAAAAGGTAGAAGCAAACTACATAGGAAAAAAATGGGAATTGTGGGAGCAGTACATACAAGGGAGGAATGAGCTTTAAAAGAAGGTATGACTTAAATGAACTATGTAATGTTTGACTGAAAATGATTGGGTGGATTATAAGTGATATATAATGTTTGCAACTGAGAGTGTGTCGATATAGTTTGTGACGTAAAATGCTTGCAGTTAGGATTGTGTCGGTGTGGTTTGTTTTCATGTATATAAATGTATGATTGCTTTTGTCGTAAGTGATGGTTTAATAAAGATGTTTCTTGTTTAGAAAAAGGGGCAGGAATTGAATACTTTATGTAATGTTGCTTAGGTTATATGATATATAACAATATCTGTGAAGTATAATGTTTGTTAATGTTAATTTGTTAACTCATTCCCTCCAGTGGAGCTCAGGAAGTTTGCACTGTAACCTCCAATGGGCAGAGGCTAAATCTTTTGACAGAATCAAATTATGTCCTCACATTTCCAACAAATGTTCTTATCTCTGGAGCCATAAGGATTATGAAATAAGTATAAATGGCAAACTCTTCAACACAAACTATATTTATAGTGGTAGCATTCTTTAGGTTCTAAGTCTTAAACTGATTTGTTTAAGTCACAGTAAACACAGAGGGCAGGATTCACGAAGCCTCCGTGTAAGAGTTATAACTCATACACGGAGGCTGCAGTTAAACGGAGTGATGTCAGCATGCTCTGCATATTCATGAGAGCATGCTGAATCACACTTAAGGCTAACACGGTCCATGTAAGGCAGTAGGGGGCGTGTCCGTAGGCCGAGCCCTGTAAGCGGACACGCCCCCAGAAGAGGAAAGTTCCCAAAGTAAACACCCACGACAGAGTCCACGGAAATGTGAATAAACAGAACACAACACATGCCCCCACAGACTATGAACAGAAAACATATAAATAAACATGTTATATATATTTTTAAATTGTAAAAATGTTTAACCGTGAGTGCGCTTATGCTGGCGTGCCCGTAGCGCAGCTACAGTTAGCAGTCAGTGGGGAAGCATATAAGAACTAAATATGCAAAATAAGCCAGGAAGCGCAATAGCGTAGCGGTAGAGATGTTGGCTGAAGAGCAGGCATTCATGGTTCGAGCGCCCACAACACCAATTTTTTTATTTTTAGCAAAATAAGCAGGAAACAAGTCTCTGACAAATATGTACACATAAAACCACATTTTATGTAAAATGTAATGAAATAGCCCATTTATATTGAAGAAATGTGAGGTAACAAAAGAATAAAAAATGCCAGATGTGCCCATAGCTGAGCTACAGTTTAACAGAGTGAGTGCATCTGCCCGTAGATGAGCAGTGGTTTAACTGGTGCAAAATGAGTGCCCGTAGCTGAGCAGTGGTTTAACATGCTAAATCTATGTGCCCCTAACTGAGCTGAGCGTAATATGCGTGCCGATAGCCAAATGAGGCTTAAAGCAGCATTCATTTGCCGAGCTGTGCACCGTGCAAACAAGCTAACCGACGGGCAACATTGAGCAAGCCGTATCAAAACTGCCTTTACACAGACACACCCCTCAGCATGTCTAGACAGTCATGAAGAATAAAAAGCAGTGGCCAGGTTCGAACCCAGGATACTATACACCATAGTCAAGGTACTGAACCACTAAGCCATGACAGCAGTACCTATAAATGCAATAATAGCTAATATATAGGAATGAATACAAACTGGAGCATGACAATGCAGGTTTACTGAAGTTGATACAATTCCAAAATGGCCAATCACAGATATGTGTGGGAAAAACAGATTATATAAGCCCCATAGGCGGGAATACATAGCATAAACGATTGTAGAACTGACCTGCAGGCAGAATGACAGGAGTAGGAGAGGGTAGTTGCTTTCGAGCACAGACGTGGGGCATTGAGGAGTCCAGGTATATGGTCTGGATCCTAGTCCACAATCATGAGGCCCAACTCATGCAGGGCCAGGTCCTCTGGGGAGCATACAGGGCCGAGTCGTGGGACCGGTTGGCTCATGATCTCACCAGTGCCACAGGGATTCCAAGGACTGGTGAGCAGGTCCGTCACCACCATGCGGACCTGAAGAGACGCAAGCAGGACCAACTGAACCATTGGATCCAGGAGGCCCGGCAAACACCCAACGCCCCACTACTGAGTAAGTTACATTTAATTATGTATGTAAGAAATTAAACTAGCTGATATTATGGAGATGTGTATTCCAATATTACTTCATTTATATTACAGCTGCAGGTGTCCGTTCTGCGAACCGAAGAGCCTATGGAGATAGGCTGGTGCGGTTGCGCCACCAGGCAGGTCAGTAATCCACTACCAGTAACTGTAAAGAAATATAAAAGTATGACAGTCAGCAAAAGAGTGCAGTGTAGTCAGTAAGGAATAAAAAATGTGCAAGTAACAGTGTGAAAGTGTCTGCAAGTATTGCTTGATTACAAAAGTGTGTTTCAGCCTGTAAGTTAAACCAAAAAATGAAACTGTCTGACATATATTCTGAAATAAAAATGCCTTACCTGTAAGAAAATAGTACACAACCTGCAGCAGGCTGAAAAGTATAGTTGCAGAAGATGATGAAATCACATGTGTGAAATATATCCCTGTTGAAATACTGAAACATGACAGAAGTGAGACTGCTGGAAAGGATTGTAATAACTACAGGTAAAACATGTCAATAAAGCCTAGAAGTAAGTACCATCCTGAATAGTAAAATGAAAGCAAGTGAGAGAGTGTGAGAAAGTGTCATGAATCCAGCAATACAGTAGTAATAACCTCTGAATAAAGTATACTGCAGTCAAGACAGAATGAAATGCATGTGAGAATCAAAACCAAACAGCAAAATCTGTTCAAAGTGTTGCTGCATCTGGAATGTGTATCCCAAAATCTGGATATGTTGCTCTCAGTCTGCAATATGTAGATAGGATGATTGTCTGATATACCAAACATCCACACTTGTCTACAGCTATATAAAGCAAATGTAGCAGGATGATGTAGCTGAACAAAGCTAGATATGAATGTGTATGAAGAACACATATAGGAAACTGTAGTTAGAACAGTAGTGTGTATATAACTGTAGCTATTAGAAATGTACAGCATATGTATTGGTATTCGAAGGTGTTAATATTATTTTCTTTACCCCACCCTATAACCACATATAACCCATTCCACGTGAAAACGGTATGTGCAATCACAATTAACACCCCTAGACGTTTGTCCTGTTGGGTCATATATATTTGCATGTCCGTTGATGCATCTGCCCTGTTCATACATCCAAACCTGATAGCCTGTTGCCATCAATTAACCCTGCATGTTGTTGGACTGTGTATTTCTGGTCAAATTATGCATGTGTTATGCACGCTGTTCAATGGTGTGAATATCTGGGTGTTTGGTTAATGGGAATACTAATGCATGCTGTTACAACTAATTGTGAATGGTATTATATGTCACTAACCCAAACTGTCATGACATAATGCAAAACATAGAACGACAGGGAAGGCGGGTTCCAGCGGACCCACCTCTCCCACCTCAGCTGGCGAGTGCACCTAGCACTAGTGCCGAGTCTGGACCCTCCTCCGGTGGCCCTGTGCCACCAGCGGGTGGAAGCGCTGCAGGGGATGGGGCTCGCCCCCCCTCTGCAATTGTGGCCGGAGGAGAACCACCACTCACCCTCCGTAGCATCTGGACTGTGGTTCGTAGGGAGATTCGGGACTCTGTTCTCGAGCCCCTACGCCAGCTTGAGGCATGGGTGGCGCAACTAATGGGCATGCCTGTTGCCCGGCCTACACAGCCCCGTCCTGGGAAGTGAAGGAACAGTGGCAACTGCCTATGGGTGGGGATATCAGTTCCACTGTTGCCATCTGTGGGCTCATGGGCTCTGGATATCCAAACCTCCGTCCCCATCAATTGCGTAACCCCCCCACACGTGTCATACACCGCCCCTGTATGCGTCTTGTTTATCTTGTCTGTTTACCTACCCAACCTACCTCCCCAGTTGTACCGACTTCCTTCACCTGACATACCACTCTCACCTGAAAAAAAAAAAAAAAGGGCACTCTGTACCCACAAAAAATTACGCCCCATACATAGCTGCCCATTACGCACACATGTCTGCTGGACATGGAATCTATCAATTACAATTGACTGTACAACAAGTATTATTGTTGTCCTGACACCTCTCTCAGGGGTGGAAGGTTTCAAATGTCACACCAAATTACATACATATGCACAGCTGTTGCTGATGAAGAAATGGACAGCTATGGGCCTTACCTACATCCCTCCTGCAAATCCCAAGCTTGTTTCCCTACTGTCTTACCCTCTTTGTGACCCCTTTTTCTCCACTTTCCTGTCTCCCCATTTTCTTTTCTTTCAAAGAAAATAGCACGGGTGTGCGCCAGAGTAAGCACCGTTAAGCAGATGTAAGTGGGTGTGCCAGGTAAGTGGAGCTAACCGCCAGTGCGCATGTGAGCTCAGCAAACCAGCGCTAACCCGGTTACAACTGCTTAAAAGTGCCTTAGTCACTTTGATTGACAGGTCCTGTACTCAGTTCAAAAGCAAAATAAAATCCCACTGTCAGTCCCGAACCCAGGACCTTGGAAACACTAGTCTGTATGACCTACCACTAAGCCATGACTCTTATACAAGAACATTGTGCTAAAATAAATATAACATGTAATAGTAGGAATGAATGTAAAGGGAATGTAGGATGTGTAGTACACAAAGCATGTCATTTAGAATTACTGTCAAAAATTTCCATAATAGTGTGAACAGAAACAGCCATGCTAGTTGGTAGCTTGTAGATAATAATGTCAGTTAAAGTACATATATAAATGTATGTATATGTACATATATATATATATATATATATATATATAAGTATATATCTATATATAGTTGTAGGAGTCATTGTGCATACACACTTGCTACAGGGAACATGAGAGAGGAATGGAGAAATGTGAATATACAACACAGCCTGAATCATGAGAGAAATACTAACCTTTACACTCACAGAACACTGTCCACAGCATACCAGCATAGTCCCCGCCCTTACAATCTGAAAGGGCAACGCCTATCCCACATACCCTTTTATAGCACTGACCTGAAATCACAGTGAGAACTGCAATCAGTACACAACTGGCTGTATGCAATTAGCAAATGCTGGCTTACAACTGGTGCAGAGGCCATCACATGGACCTTTGCAGATACCTACAAAAGCATCCAGTGCTAACACTCCACACATGCAATACATTCATTGCACTGTCTGGAAGCAGACAGAGGGAGAGCGAGAAGTGAGAGAGAGAGAGAGAAAGAGAGAACAAAAAAAAAAAAAAAAAATTATACAGTGACTCTGTCACCCAAAGCTGTCAGCAGTGACAGTAGCAGCAGCAAGCAGAAGCAGTGGTAACGCAACCAGCTGTGACAAACACAGGTAATGCAAAGTAGCAGGTTAATAGTGTGCATACTGTGAACCCTCCAAATGTGTCATAGGTCTGTATCCATAGGTATGTCCATGTGATATGTTGTGTGTACGTAGTTCCACCAAAAGGGGATGACCATACATTACATGTCAATCAGTCTTAGGCCATGATCCTGGCAGCAGTTGTCTGTGCGTTGCCCCAGCAATGGCTGTAGTGACTGCTTTGAAAGGTCAGCCAGGTTCAACAGGCAGGATCAGCCCATCACAAAGGCACACTGGCTGGGAACAAGTGTCTGCAGGTACCCAATATCACTGCATATGCATCCCATACTGCATAATTCCATAGCTTAGAAGACCAGGCCAGTTATGCATATGATGTGGTAGTTCCCAGGGTTAGTCGAGGTGCCTCCTTAGTGGTGTGGGACCACTGTTGCTGTATGCCACTGTCCAGGTACATATCCTGTAGTACAGCCAAGATAAATTATCAGTGTTATATGCGGTTGTATGTCCTCTCGGAGTGCAGGTAGCACACATCCAGGGATACCATGAGGTCACAGTGATGCTGTGTGTTCTTCTCTGCTGAGGGCAGCCCTCACCTGGACATGTGAGATGATAGGGAGGTTACATCCAGCTGTGATAAATATTTCAACTGGTGGGGGAGAAGGAGGGGGGATACGTGCACTGAACATGTCTGCAAGATTGTTGCCAATATCCGTGTGTTTGGTGAATGTTAAGTAGGTGTGTATTAACACAGAGCATATCTGAGGCATGTGGTCCATATGTGTAACATAACTGAAGAAGGCCTTGTGGTCATCCATAGTGTTTGTGTCCATTTCCCTCCCAGAGTAGGCCGTGGCCATTGTTATGACGGACCGTAGCATAGTACCAGTGCTGACCACAGATGCCTTCCCTTAATGTGAATGTGCTCTGTCCTGCAGTAGCCTCCTGCTATTGTTATACAATCTGCCTCTGTCTGGGGTCCACCGGACAGGATGCCTAACCTTTGTGCATAGGGTCTGGGTTAGAAATGTGTGTGCAAGTTCCATGCAATCTGTGGCATGTCAGTGGTAAGCATTTGCAAAGGGGTCAGCAGTGTGGCTTGTGGCTTCCACTGGCCCAGTGTGCTGCATGGATACCATCTCAGTCCAAGCAAGTGAATAACTGTCTAATCACATACATATCAAAGTAGTCTACTGTGCTGGTGGTGGTGGTGGGATATGTATATCCAGGCCGAGTAACTTCTGTCCGCATCACAGTAGTGGACAGTGTCCCACATACAGTACCTTGGGATGAACCCCCAGAGTGAGGTTGTGCATTGCACCTGTCAGTGTGTGCTGACTGATGGGGCATGCTACTATGTTGTGTGGAATGTGGCAGGTATTGTTGCACAGGTGTTGGCTGAGCACTGATATCTGGCCATGTACCTGTGTATCCACCACGACACACACACATGCAACATATGGGAGTAGTAGTATATCACTACACATGAGTATCATGTATAGTATGTGTGCCATATATTGCTGACATGGTCTGCTGATATCCTGTTTGTGTTCTCTTCCAGGGAGATGGCGCGTCAGCGTAACCCCACCTACTCTGTGGCGGAAGACGAGGAGATCCACCAGAGCCTGGTGCAGGAGTATGACATCCTGTTTTCCCACACCAGTCAGAATCAGCAGGAGAGGGCTGCACTGTGGCAAGACCTTGTCCCTAGGGTAAATGATATTGGCACGCATAACAGGACATATGAGCAGGTACGACATCACTGCAGTGATTTAATCCGAAGTGTCCGTCAGCGGGCATCAGATATCCACAGGCAACAGGTTGCCACAGGAGGTGGGGTGGCCACACATCCCCCCCTCACCAGACTGTAGGGGCTACTCCTAAGTGTTGTGGCTCCAGCCCCGGAACACCAACAGCAGTACACCTGCATTATGATGGAGGCTGGTTCCACACAGCAGCACGACATGGAGCGTGCAGGTAATATGCCATATGTACACTTGACTGTTCTGTACACTGTATCATATGCAATATCAATGGCACAGTTGTGCCCACTGACATTAATCTCATCATTTCTTCAGGTCCCTCCGGGGTTACAGCAAGGCAGGCCATCCATGCTGGTGAGTGTGTTTAACATAACCTATAATAGTCCTGATAATGCTAGTAACAGTAGTGTAACTCAGTAGTGCTCTGTGTGTATACTGCGGGGTGTGCATGTGTGCATGTGTGCAGGTGTGCCTGTGCCCATGCGTGCATGTGTGCATGTGTGCAGGTGTGCCTGTGTCCACGTGTGCATGTGTGCTTGTGTCCATGTGTGCCTGTGTGCATGTGTCCACATGTGCATTTGTGCATATGTACACGTGACCACGTGTGCCTGTGTCCATGTGTGCATGTGACCACGTGTGCATGTGTCCACATGTACATGTGTGCATGTGTCCACGTGTGCATGTGTCCACGTGTGCATGTCTGCATGTGTGCCTGTGTGCTTGTGTGCCTGTGTGCATGTGTCCACGTGTGCATGTCTGCATGTGTGCCTGTGTCCATGTGTGCATGTATGCCTGTGTCCACGTGTGCATGTGTGCATGTGTCCATGTGTGCATGTGTGTAGAAGTGCATCACTGGTAACAATGTCTGAAGACTGTAAACTGTGTTTCCTGTCTTCCTCCCACAGGTTCTGGGGCTGCTCTGGTGACCTGCAGCAGGGAACCTGAATCCTGTGCCACAGCTACTGGTAATGATGATATTTGTGTAATGGTACAGGAAGGTGTGTCAGGGTCTGCCATTGGTCAGCCAATTGACAGTACACAGCTGTCAACCCCATCATTGCGCACAGTCATCCTGCCAGTACATCCTTTGTCACCATTGTCCCTAGGTGATGGACAGGATACAGCAGGCATAGACCAGGGTAATGTGGTACCTGCGGCACATGCATCCCCATACAGCAGCCATGGGCAGGGTCCTCCGATGGTACCACACAGACAGTTGCCCATGGGTTCTCGTGGGAGCATCCGTGGGCGTACTGCCTCTGGCTGATGTGCCCAAAGAGGTCTGTCAACCTCAGCTATGTTTCAGACTGTCATGCAGGCACAGTCACGTATGGAAAGGTACACCAGACAGGGTCTGAGGGAGCTGAGAGCATGTCGCACAGCCATGACAGACAGTATGCGTGACATTGCGGATGCTATCCGTAACTTCACCGATGTCATAGACAGACGTTGTGGGGACATATTACAGCAGTTCCACAACCAGATGTCCATGTGCCAGGGCAATGGTGGGCTTTTGCGGCATTGACGTGGCCATATGCTGGCAGCAGCAGCTGGCAGTCGGCGCGGACGACAACAGGCTCGCGCATGCCCCCATAGTGCCAGCAGCAGCCCCAGCAATGCTGGGTCTGTGCTGTCATCGGAACGCCCCAGGAGACCACGTGCACGTGGCTCTGGACAGTCCCAACAGGGACTTGTGTCCAGTCAACACACTCCCGCTTCTGATGACAGTACCCAGTCTGGCTTAGTACTGGATACGGTCCGTAGCACCCCTGCCAGGCACAGGTACCGTGTCCGTGCACACAGACACTGATCTGTATGGCCTGCCAGGTGCAGTCTGTGGCTGTCCACAAACCCCTGTATATGGCAGCCATGAGGTGGAACTGTGTGCGTGCATACACACATGCAAAATGTTAACACCTAGGGTGACCACATACACGCACACACTGCACCAACACTGCCCCACCCTGTACTGCTGCCCCTCACCAACACACATACACACATGTCAATTGGTGGTATCAGTGGCTGACTCAGGTATACCTAATCCACACCCTGTGCATATGATGACACTGTGCGACCTCCTGCAATTTCCAACATCATTGTGGGTACAGGTAAACACGTTGCTGATGCACAGGGTGACTACATAGAAGTGTATTAGTAGTATCATGTTGGCAACAGTACAGTGTGCTGCTATGACTGTGTGTTTATCCCAGCATGCCTGCTGCAGTAACTGTATGAATGTCCTGAATTGTTATCTGCACCCATAGTACATACCAAAGTATAACAGCTGCACATAATTGCATGCCGGAGGTAAGGTTGTCAACAGATAGCCGCATACATGGGTAGCACAGGGGGAAAGCTAACGCAAGTAGTGATATGCAATGGCGGACATGTACAGTAATGGTGTCAAGTTGCGCACAACGACTATGCCATGTGGATGTTCGCGCATGTAGATATGTGTGCAGTACCAATGTAATCCAAATCACAAATAACTATGACATAATATCAGTTCTACCATGGGCATCTACACTGTGTATTCCTGGGTACATGTTGATAGTGCCTACATATTTGCATTGTTACTTACTGTTATTGTTACCCCTTCTTTGTTGTACAATGCACTACTTCCAGCCCTGTTTACTGTAGCTTTGTTTGCATGCATGTTCGCTTGGGGTTCCCTGGAACACTGCTTACACCTGTAATGCAGAGTTTCAGTGCTTCTGTAGACTTCTAGTGACATCTGCATAGCGTACGATATGTATGTCAACTTTACACATGACAGAACGTCACTCTCTGTCCTGTACGCATGTACGTTGCCTATGACACATTGCACACGTCTTACCTGGCATTTACCCATGTGTGCAGTCATATATGTCAGTGCTATGAAACAGTAGCGGTACACCCACACATGCACACCTTCAGTATGTTGTTCCCCATTGGCCCTATGTGTTGGTACTCACCATGGCAATCACACTACTAGGGTAGCATGTGAAAAGGTAACCTGTGAATCGACTCTATGGACCAGTTGTGGTTTATGTGAGTCATGTGTCAATGTCACAGCTGCCACATGTATGCAGTCAGCCATCACCCTTGGCCAGGAACTTACAATACATGTGTGGGATGCCACCACACAGCCAATCTGGGAACTGGGCTCTCTGAACCCAGTAATGCCATACCCTGTCAGGTGGCATGTCATATATACTACATCCTGGACAAATGTCAACCCCAATCCCTGCTGCTACTATTGATAATACCCCTGAAGATGTTCCTGATAGTTTTGACCAGTTCTTTACTGAGACATTTCAGGCCCTAGCTAGCCATCTACCTCCTAGCTCCCCTGGTCCTGAAAGTAGCACCCCTAGAAACCTACTTGTGTTCAGCTGCCAACCAGTCATCACTTCACTTCTCCGTACCTTGATTGAAACAGTGAAACCCACTACACTTTCTGCTGATCAACTCCCTGCCGAGTACCTATCAAAATCAGATGATGCTATTGCTTATCCCGTCTCAAAGGTAATCAAACGAACCATGGTAAAATCTAAATTTCCCACCATCTGGAAAATGTCATATGTAATCCCACTTCACAAAGAAGGCAGCTCTACTGAATTCTCCATTTATAGGCCAATAGCTATACTCTCTCCACTTGCAAAGATTATGGAAACTTTAGTCATAGACAATTCATGCACCACCTAATCCAAAATCGCATTATGGCAGACACTCAGCATGGCTTACGTCCTCATCACAGCACTACTTCAGGCCTCCTAGCCTTTACTAACACCATAAACCATACTTGCAACACTAATTATATATCCTCAGCCCTCTTTTTGGATCTTTCCAAGGCATACGATATGGTTGATCACCAACTTGTACTCCACACCCTGCAAACACTGTCTAGATACTGGAGCCTTCCAATGGTTTCAATCCTACCTGCATGGTCGACAGCAGGCTGGCCTCTGGCAGAACAAACTCTCTAACCTTCTACCTAACACCCTCAGAGTACCACAAGGCTCTATACTAGGGCCCTTGCTGTTCTCCATCTTCATTAACGACCTTTATACTGTCATCCCAAAAGTCAGCTGTATCCAATATGCTGAAGACTCTACTCTGATCTGCTCAGCCACATCTCCAGTAGAGTTATGGTCAGCTACCCAGACCACCTTTAATACAATAGAAAACTGGCTTTCTGAACATCGTCTGATCCTAAATCCCAAATAAACTAAACTGCTGTTATTTCACCAACACGTAGGTCTACCGCTTTCACCATTACCATAACATCAACTGATGGCACAATAATCTCCCCTGACCCATCTACTAAACTATTAGGTGTCATCATAGACAATAATCTCAAATGTGACCTACATGTTAACCAAATTATCAAAGCCATCAATAGAAAACTAGGGTCACTTTACAGAATTAAAGCCTTCCTAGCCCCTCCAGCTCAAGGTGCCATAGCTCGCTCACACCTTGTTTCAACCCTTCTGTATGCATCTCCTCTACTCTCGAATATGAACAAGACTGTCCTTAACAAACACTCAATTTGCTACAACCACATTGCCAGGTTTGCCACTGGGCTGCCTTTTAGGACACATCATTGCATCAATCTAAATCAGCTTGGTTGGCTTGCAATACCCAGCCTAATACAGTATAACCAACTGATTATGGCCTATAAAATCCTCTATAATCCAGACAATACTCCTGCACTTCAAATATTATCACCCCCTATAACAATCCTAGACCGCTTCGATCCTCTAACAAACTTCTAATTCAGACTAGCAAGTTTAATAACACAGCCGGTGATTCTCTCTTTGCAAACTCTGTAAGTAGATCCTGGAACTCACTTCCAGCTGATATTACCCTACTGTCCACCTTAGGTCAATTTAACACTAGACTCAAACAACATTTGTCACTTAACTGGCTATGTCAATGTATCAAGCCTGGCTAACTCGAATGTGTAAAATCTGTGAACCACTTTACTGTGTAATTTAATTTAATCCTGACTTGTGCTCAGGACTAACATTAACCTGTGGAAAATGTTTAACTTGCTTACTTATGTAATCTCTGTAAATAATTTGTAATATGTAATGCTGGTATTATGTAATGTTGTATCTGCTACCCTCATAGCTTGTCTCCACGGGCCTCCCCTGGAAATGGACATGCATCCAGTTGGACTATCCCAGTCAACAAATGTAGGATAAATAAATAAATAAATAAAATATATTACAGTGACTACAATACAAGTCAGACATTGACACGCACTGACAGCATGCTGAACACACTGGGGCATACGTGGGGACTCAGAATAGCAGCCTGCCTGAGCATCACACACCTCCGCAGCTGGCACACAGGCATATGTTCCGTCGGAACAGAGCACATGCCACACATGGCACGCACATCCCCTGTGCCACACACTCACAGCCTGTAGGGCTACACAACACACCTGCTACAGACGTGTCAGGTACCTTGTGCTGCACTGGGGTCCCGCTCAACAGGCTGTATCTGGTGAAGGTCACAGTGATATGCCTCAGGGGCACTATGGTCCACCACAGAACACATGCATACAGGTCAGTCAGAGGCATGGACACATATGACTCACTCATTGACCATGCCAGTATGGCTGCCTGAGACATACCTCCCTGGACTACATGATAGGGAACATAGAATGGATCTCTCAGCATGTGGCACAGGCCAGTATGAGCCTGATGTTGGTTGCCAACATACCCTCACCAGGTATTCTACCACTATATGTGGGAAGGGTGTTGTATGTCTACATTATGCTCAGTCTCCACTGTCATTCATAGGGTATCCACTGGCTGTCAACGTGTGCTTACATGCTAGGGAAGCCACAATGATGTGCAAGGGTCATCTTGCACGTGACACCCATGGCCCAATGTATAATGGCAAAGCTCCTTGGTACACACATACTGCCTTATGCTGCAGGACATGGTTTACATAGCCACCTCCGTGGGTATCGCACAGGTTAGGACACTAACAGTGCTGCTACACAACAACAGCAGTGTACACCGGAAGATGCATGCACCAGACACTGCCCTCAGCACGGTGAACTGCAATGTCTGTGCAGTACCAGATTCATGATTCATGGCTCACAGGTATTACCCATCACTGACAGGTTATGCCCCATACCATGCCTGTCGTCCCCTACACATGTAACGCACATGGATAGGGGGGTGGTATCCCAAGGTACCACAGATACACACACCTCCAGGTTGTTGGCACAGCACAAACCATCGGGGCCTAATCATGTGCAGCTAACAGTGTGTCGGACTGCCATCTGGTTCATAGCCTGGCACACACAACCCTCCCATACACAGGAAGACCACCTATTGTCCATAACAACACCGGCAATATGACAGTCTCAAGAACTGTGTTTATATGGCTGGACTGCATCCAGCCAAACATTGTGTGTGAGCATTACTGTAGCTACAACACACTAGTTGAAGGGTTCACAGCATGTGGTCACTGAATTGCAGTGGAATGACATGTTACCACTACCACAACAGGTGGGAACATGCAGCACCTGTACATCGACTACATGTACACTATATGGCCCAGACCAGATGTGTATCCCCTGCTGTAGGTATTTCACCATATACACCCACACTGTATAGAGACATACCACGTGCGGACCCTGCACAGTAAGACACAGTCATATTGGTATACATTGCAAATACCATTTATCCACTCGAGGCATGTGTCAGACATGGTAACTACTGCAGGTCACAGGTATTTATGTGTATGTGTCACACACATACATCATGTGTGCAATGCCATTGCTGGTTTAGGCAATGACATGCATTGTTATGTACAAAGACCCACACAAGGTCATACTGTGTGACACAACCACACATGGCAGTTGTGGGTTACCAAAACATACCTATCTGTACTCTGACAATGGTAATAGACACAGTAGCAGAGCGCACTATTGGCATTACTAGCCAACTAGCCCTGTTTGGCTGTGCTGATAGTGTGGTGACATCCCCTGTGTTTACTGGGGGAGTATGCAGCATCTGGTGTATTGTAGTATTTGCCAAAAGGATCTGTTCTCTCACACTTGCATTTACACACACCCTACTACCCCCCCACACACACACACTTGCCATTTGCAGGCTTCATTCCCCTACCTAACTAAGTCATGACACGTGAGAGAGACGCATTAGCAAAGCGCACTATTCGGTTTACTAGATAGTTCCTCTTCTCTGGCTGTACTTATAGGGTGCTGACAACATCAGTATTTTGAAAGGGTAATGTGCATCAGGTAGTGTGATCTCCTGATTGCCAAAACTAACATGTTTTTCATACGGAAATGCACACACACAAACTCCCCACATCCAAACACACACACACGCCATTTACAGGTTTCAAACTCCTACCTAACTACATTACGATACTCGGGAGAGATGCATTAGCAGAGTGCGCTATTCACATTACTAGGAGGCTTCCCTTCTCCTGCTGTACTTATAGGGTGCTGACATCATCTGTGTTTAGAAAGGGGAGTGTGCATCCTGTAGTGTGTTCTCCCAGTTGCCAAAAGGGACATTTCCCCTCACACATAATTGCACACACACACTTGCCATTTGCAGGATTCAAACCACTACCTAACTATGTTATGACACTCGAGACAGACGCATTAGCAGAGCGCGCTATTTGCATTACTGGGAGGCTTCCCTTCTCCTGCTTTACTTATAGGGTGCTGACATCATCTGTGCTTAGAAAGGGGAGTGTGCATCCTGTAGTGTGTTCTCCCAGTTGCCAAAAGGGACATTTCCCTCACACAAATTTGCACACACACTAACCCCCCTCATCCAAACACACACACTTGCCATTTGCAGGATTCAAACCACTACCTAACTATGTTATGACACTTGAGACGGACGCATTAGCAGAGTGCGCTATTCGCATTACTGGGAGGCTTCCCTTCTCCTGCTGTACTTATAGGGTGCTGACATCATCTGTGTTTAGAAAGGGGAGTGTGCATCCTGTAGTGTGTTCTACCAGTTGCCAAAAGGGACATTTCCCTCACACAAATTTGCACACACACTAACCCCCCTCATCCAAACACACACACTTGCCGGATTCAAACCACTACCTAACTATGTTATGACACTCGAGACGGTACGCATTAGCAGAGCGCGCTATTCGCATTACTGGGAGGCTTCCCTTCTCCTGCTGTACTTATAGGGTGTTGACATCATCTGTGTTTAGAAAGGGGAGTGTGCATCCTGTAGTGTGTTCTCCCAGTTGCCAAAAGGGACATTTCCCTCACACAAATTTGCACACACACTAACCCCCCCTCATCCAAACACACACACTTGCCATTTGCAGGATTCAAACCACTACCTAACTATGTTATGAAACTTGAGATGGACACATTAGCAGAGCGCGCTATTCGCATTACTGGGAGGCTTCCCTTCTCCTGCTGTACTTATAGGGTGCTGACATCATCAGTGTTTAGAAAGGGGAATGTGCATCCTGTAGTGTGTTTTCCCAGTTGCCAAAAGGGACATTTCCCTCTCACAGCCTTTCACACACACAAACCCCACTCACCCACACACACACACTGAGCATTTACAGGATTCGAACCCCCACCTAACTATATTATGACACTTGAGGAAGACGCATTAGCAGAGCGAACTATCCGAATTACTGGGCATCTGTTCTGCACCTGTAGTATTTATAGGGTGCTGACATCTTTATTTCTACAGAGGTATGTAGATGTAGTACTACCTGTCAAGTGGGGGATAGCATATATATGCATTTGCAGCCACCTACATCAGGGTCAGATATGCACATCGCACTGGCAGGTTATGTTCTATACCATGCTTTGGGACCACAGGACCTGTAACACACAACACAACCAGTCCAGAACACCACACCCACATCCAGGACACACACTTAGCTTCCCTGGGAACAGTGCCAGGATATGCAGGTATTCACATACACCATTCCAGTTGTTAACATCAGGTACAGGCATATTGTGTGTGAGAACTACTCAGGCCTCTACCACTTTACCCTACAGCCACTACAATTTGTGGGTCCATGTGCTATGGCAGAACCACACACCACAGCCACATGGGTGAATACATATTGCACCTGTCCATCTGCAACGTGGGTACTCACTGTTCCACACCAGAGGTAGACCACCATTGTTGATATCTGACCAGACCCACCTTTCCCTGGACATCCATATCTCATCTCCACCCCCAGGCAAGGTTGTCACTGCACACAAACTGTGTTTAGCACAAGCAGACTCTACACTTGTGTAGACTGGGGTGGATGACTTCAGAGGACCCATGCTGGAGGACTATACTGGCCACTCAGCATAATCCTTGACAATTGCATTCTATGAGCATGTGTACAGTTTGCATTGGTCATGCTATCCCACATATACCCATGACTGCTCCACAACAAGACACCTGTCAACTGTACACCAGCCATATATGTGCCGTTCAACAGACAGAGTGACCTAATACATTGCAGAGCTGTAGCCCACAGAGGGAGGACATCTGTGAACAGTTCCGGCACGGCACTTCATTCACACATACTTATTACAACACAGTGTTGACAGTGGATTCGTCCAGAGAATGCAGATAGGGCTCCCCTCAGTCTGTTATTGATGGACACCTACTGTCAGAGATCCTCAGCAACCCTCTCACAGCACACACCGACAACATGGCTGTGGCTTAGCACATTCAATCCCTGAGACCTCCATGATGCCCCTGCTTGACAGAGGCACAGCTCACTAGCCTCACATGTTGCCTTCTGTGACCTACTTTACAGTGGCACAGTAGCCTACTATCCTGGGGATGCAGATGTCAAGCACACTCTGGCTGAGCTGTCATTCCCTGGGGCAAGAAGCCTAGTATTGACCTCTACACCCATATGTTCAGTTGTTGGATGCACAATATTTGTTGTGCTATTCTACTGTTTGCAGGTCTTTATTGCCATAGCATTCCCTGTTCCTATGACCAACTTGTGTATCTGTGGAAGGTGTTTGCATATGACGGTGATCCACTATATCACTTATGTCTCTGTGGCCATTTACTGTGTGCACTGGGCTGATTGCTGTGTTGTGGTTGGTTCCTGGACTGACACGTACAAATACCAGATATGTGTGGCCAACTGCTAAACGGAGATATGGCCTAAGTGTGTGAGCATGCCCAGTTCAGCCTTTCCATGGCATGTTGTCTGACATATGCCTCATTTATCAAAGTGCACGAGCATGCCCAGTGTGAGCTTTCCATATGTTGCACTCTGAAGTCCACGACATATTTGGGTGTGTGTGAACTTCGACAATATCGCACGTTTATGATTGTGTGTTGGGTGTCATGTTGTGTACTAACTGGCGAACTGCTTCATGTCTGCCACAACAGGGATTATACTGTGCTTGCAGGGATTGCATGGGATACTTTGCAGACAGTTTTCAACATACTTTCATAATGACCTAACACTGTAGTACCGTATAGTGTACTGGTTCGGTACTTTCACTGTGGTGGACAGTATCCTGGGCTTTAGTCCTATGACTGCTTGACATCTTCATAGTGAGCACAACAGACTGTGTAGGGGCCAGTTGTGCACATATGACCATGTTGCAATATGTTCAGATATGGACTACCTACACCAGGCTCGTCCAGCATTGCTAGTGTATTCCACAACATGGGTGGACCTTGGCAAACACTAGCGATGTTCCCTAGGCCATTTCTGATGCTAGTCACAGGGTGTGTTTGTCCTTCGACACACATTGTAACTGGAGTTTGCCATTACATGTGTCATGGTTAGTATACTGTGCCTCCGTCTACCTCTGACATAACAGTGATACCCAGGGTAGTCTACCATCTCCCATACACTCATCAGGATGCCTCTTGAGGGGTGTTGATATGTGGCTCTCTGGCTGACCTGTACCAGGAGTTTACTGAAGTGTGGGGGTGCCTTCTGTGTTATGGATCATTCTGTACAGCTTGTCCTATGTATGTCAGTGCTGGGGTTCAGGTCTCTCATGTGCATAGCTCACTGCCATTCAGATTGTACAAGGTGCAACATGTTCATTCATTCCAGGTTGGACATGGCTTCATACATCAGGCACAGCTTTCCTGTAGCTGGGAAGGATGGCGGTGTGTGGGGCTGCAGTTTGTTTACTCAGGCAACACATGGCATCTGTTCATGCTCTTTGCTACCCCTGGTGGGGTACTGTTGTGGAATTTACAGTTGATGGAGGTGTCTGCTGCGGTATATCCCACAGGGGCTATTGTAGTCAGTTGTGACGCTGATGGAGGATGGCTGCAGAGCCACAGTGAGTTCCCCTTATCTACATCTGCCAACCTTCATGTTTGGGTGGGTATATGGTACATGTTTCTGCGAACACTACAGCCACATGTTTGTCTAGTGCAGGATATTTATCACCTTTTGTACCCAGGTCTCACATTACATGTTAGGTACCTCATGGGTTAACACCTGTGTGGTAATTTGTGGGCACTTACTGTATATCCACGGTGGTTGTCTATACACAGTTCTGCAATTAGCTTGCTGACATGGCTATGGCTACAGTTGTCTGTTTGTAGGTGGCCCTTTTGTGGGTTGCTTGTGTCAGCTGGGGGTCGAATATGGTGGGCTGTTTGTACTCCTCTGCATACATGCTCAGTCACAGTCCTTCCATGTTGGCCTATACCTATGGGACATGTATACAGAATGGGGGGGGGCAAGACCAGGCCTTGTGGGATGCCACTCATATCCGCTTTGTAGTCTGACATGGATGCGGCATGTCTGACCATGTCAGTTCTGTCCTTGGTCTGCTTTGCAACCCCTCTACTGACATAGGGGTGTATATTTAAGCTGGTGAACATATCCATACTGAACTCGTACGGTATTGTCTAGAAGCATGTGCACGGTCCAGCTACGCTGTGTGGTTCAAATAGCCCTCATCAATGACCTTAATGACTGCTTCAAATGGGTCAGACATGTTTAGGGGCCGGTTCTGCAGTTACAACAGCCACAGTGTGTAGGGTCCAGTATCAGTAGGTCCACAATAGCCTTCTGTCTGCGGTACATACTGATCCTTTCCATAGCTGTGCAGAACAAGCTTGTCAGGATCCTGGGGTGGTAGTTTGGAGTATCCATTCAGGCAACACCTTTGTTGTGATGGACCACTGTTGTTGTACACTGCTCTTTGGGTACATATCCTGTGGTAAGGCTGACATTGGGCAGTAGTGTGATTTGGCATTCCATTATTCTTGGGGTCCATGTTGGCCACAGCACAGGACACCATCACATACCTTTGCTGCTGTGTGTTCTGCTTTGCAGATGATGGCTGTTACCTCAGCATCTGCAATGTCAGGGGACCATCTGCTGGGATAGGTATTTTGCACTCGGGGGGGGGTGTTTGCACTACACCTGACAGGTTGTATGTTAGCAATATGTGTGTGTGTTTGGTATGTTGTTTGTAATATCTGTGTGATTCGGAGCATATCTGTGGATGCCCAACATGGTTCCTACCATCAGTTGGGTAAGCTTTGTGATTATCCTTAGTGTCCTGTACGTTTTGTATCTTCATAGGTTCATGGGTTCATAGTAGGCTAGACACCCTAGGCCATTAGTAAGCCTAGCTAGAGTGTGTGTCTTTCGCCACCCCTTGCTATGTTCAATTATGGCCATTTATGAGGTTCTTCACTGTGCCTCTGTCTGGTCGTGACACAGTGGGGACCCCCAGTATGCATGTACGGTCATCCATCCACTTGGCAATATTCCTGTTGAGGGGTGTCAGTGAGGGGTTCTGCCTACCATGGATTGGGATCCTATTTCTGGGTGTGGGGAGCCTATGGGTTATGTATCTGTCCCTCCAGCACATCTTATTTCATTATGTGTTGTGGTTGACATCTGTGACTCTCACAGCTCCAATGGCTTTGATTTCCTGTGGTGGAGCATGTCCATTACTCCTGTGTTGGACATGGCCTTGTACAACAGACATACAATGCCTCTGTGTAGGCAGTGTGTGACTGCAGTCAGCTGGGGTGTCTACAGCCAGGCAGCATATGACATATATTTCACACCCTTTATCCTGTTGGTGGGGTAACTATGAGGTCTTCCGAACCGCTGCAGGTGTCACGTACGGTACATCCCATATGAGTCATTGTACTAGATTATGGGTCTGATAAGGAACAGTACAGGCACAGTGACCTCTGTTGATGTTGATGTGAATCCTTTCATGATACGATGTCCAGTATCAACAGTCTTCATAGCCACATTGGCATTGTGGGTGTCACATGACAGATTAATGTTGACCTGTGTCCCTAGGTCCCTGATTACTCCTTGCATACATAATGGTTTGACACCTATGTGGTACTTTGTGTGTACCTTGTCTGGTATTTGGTGGGACATTCATACTGTCCAGTGTCTTCGGATGTCTGGGTGGAGTTCTTGTGTGTGAGAGTGTGGTCTGTTGCATGCTACAGACTGTACAGCACTTTTGACTACAGTTATGTGCACATGGTTGGTGTCCACTGCTTTGTGCATTGTCAGTTACCTGGCAATATGGGTGTCTGTGCTGCATATGGATACTCCCCCTCCTTTGATGTTTTGGTGCAGGTGTTGGGGCCATAACACATGATATGTGGTATAACCTAGTAGTGCTGGTGTGCTGTCACTAGGCTTGCAGCAGGCTTCTGTCACTGGACAGACATCAATGTTCTCCATAATGGGAAGTGCCTCAGGGGCATGCATATTGCAGTTTACACATCTGGCATTGGTCAGCATTACCCTTATGTTTCCTACCACTTATGTTTTCTAGGGTGGTGGGTAGTCTTTTTGGCCTTGCCTACATACGGCTCTATGGAGGCGGCAAAGGCCTTATCCAGTATCCAGACGCACACGGGTAACAGCTGACAGCCATCCCTGTAACAGCAGCATGGCTTGTCATGCTTGACATCTCAAGCAGACACACATTAGACCCTCTTGGACTGACAGCTGTAACTGTGCCAGCTGTTAAACATGAGCATTCTGTGTTTGTACTGTGGCATCATTCTTGGTGAGGGTTGGATGCTGCACACAGTCAGTGTCATCCCGCCCTGGGGTACATACTCAGACGGACCATCCATGTCTCTTTTGATGATGACCAGGGAGGTACAACTCAGGTAATTCACACCAGCATGGACATTGAGTGCATCATATTTCTGCTTGCTTTGGGGTGATCTGCGTACTTGTGTTATGTGGCATTTTGTGGCAGCCTACAAGCAGCTTACTCTACCCTTTCCCTTGTTCAGTCTGGTGAGTGGGACAGCTGTGTGTCTGCCTATACAGACACCTATTACGACTGTATCAGGCATGTTGTTTCTCCTTCTGGCCTGTGACTGTTTGGCACACCAGCTTTGCGTACTATTCATTGCATGTGCTATGTTTGAAGGTTGTGGTTGCTTGTGATCTACTTTGGAGGCTTCTGTTGGTGTGGTGTGTTTGTAATTAAGGCCTCCGGGAATATTTGTCTGTGTTTGTGTTTGGTTTACAGTTGTGGTAGGTCTATGTGGGACTGAGTTTGTGGTGTATGTGGTTACCTTCTCCTCCTGACTAGTGTTGACAATACTGAGTTGTTGGAGCTCAACCTCTGGTTTGGATACATGGATGCATCTATCACATATATTTGTATTTACTGGGGGGTGTTGTGGTTGTCTGTGTACTTGGTACTGGCGTCACATTGCCTCTGGATTCACAGATTATACTTGTGGCTGGACTTAGTGGATTGTATGTGTGGACATATGTTGTTGCCATACTACTGGTCAGTGATTACTTCCCTTTTTATGTTTGCTCTATCATGTGGTAACTTCCTCATTCTCTTGCATGGTTTGGTAATGGCTGGAGGCCAGCATGCCAGATGCCTGCGTGTATGGCATTGTGTGTTGTTGTTATTTGTGATTGCATACTCCAAGCATTCCTGGCTGTGTTCATGGAATGCCTGTATAACATGTTCTGTGGTGTGTCCCATATTCTGCACTTGCACAGGGCCTTTTGTGGATTCAACATTGGTTTTGAGGGCTGCAACCTATACTTTACACATGTTTTTCACTGTGGTATTCTGGCCAGGGACTGGGGTCAGGATGTGTATAACCAGTGTGATTACTCTATGGTCTGGTCTTACCAGTGAGGGGTACAATTCTCATCTTGCCATCCAGTACATATGTTGCTGATTATCACATCCAGTATGCTTACCCCTCTTGTGGGAGTAGTACATTGTTCCTGGGCATTTTGGTTTATGGAATCTGGGTAATTTTCTCCTACTGTGTTGGTGCTAGTACAATGCTACCGGTGTATGTCTGGGTATTTTCAGTCAAGCAATATAATGTGGTTTGGGGGGCTTGATATATTCATGTATTCCGACATAGGCCAGGTGGTGTTCCTGGTATTAGGACAGTAGTCTGCAGCAGGCCATATACTGCGAGGCAGTTTTAGCCATTGGTATTTGACCATGGCTATTCCATGCTGCTTCTTCTTGTGGTACCAACATGGGGGTGTGGTTATCCTTGCCATTTCTTGCTAGTCACCCTCCTTTTGTAGCTTGTTCCATGTTTTGCGGCTGTACAGCACAGTATGAGGTGTGACCTGGTAGTTTTAGGGTGCTGATGTGAGCCTTGCCCAGTTCTCTATTACAGGACTGGTATCTACATTCTCCATACTGTGTGCGTTTACACTGCACACATCTTGCTGTTTATACATCTGTCATTGGGTAGCATTACATCTAGGTTCCTATCCCTTGTAGAACCTATGAAGGTGGGTTTGTGTTTTGAGACTTACCTATTCAGGGCATGCTGTGGGTACTGACAGCCTTTGCCAGTATCCATGGGGCATGGCATGATAGGTGCATGCCACCCCTAGCAGGTGATGCATCATGTCAAGCCCCGCATATCTTCCCAGCCTGAAACACATTGGCTCCCCTTTGACTGACTGCATTACTTCAGCCAGTTATTGCACTTGATCATCCCATCGTCATTTTGTGGCTTCATGCTTGGTGAGGGTGGATGTTAGTCAGGATGCTCAGGTGTGCATATAGTACATGGTGTTACATTACTTAACACATAGCATTCATGCCTCAGGTGGTGCTGCAGGGCTGCCTCTGTCGGATGCACATATTACACTTCCCTGTACATGTTTGTAAGCAGGTCATGTAATTTTAGGCATCCATGTTATTATTTGAGTGAGTCAGAGGGGGTATCATTCCCAGGGTTCCTACTGAGCCAGTGTATGTGCTATGCGTTGCCTCTTTGCCAAGGCCAGGGCATACTGGGCATGCCTCCTTCTGCCTACTGGGGCAGGCTCAGGTTGTTCCTCCTCCGAGTCATGCTCTGCCTGTGATGGCCTTGGCAATGGTGGGGGGCTGTTTGGCCCGGCCCTATGCTGGTCCTGCTGCAGCTGTTTTCGCAAGATCATATTATGTAGCATAGCACATACCATGACAATTTGGGTACATGTAGTTGGTGTGTACTGCAAGGCTCCACCAGATGTGTCCAGACACGGGAACTGTGACTTGAGCAGCCCAAACACACGCTCTATTACATTACGTGTTTGTGCGTGTGCCTCATTATGGCGTTCCTGTTCAGGTGTGTGTGCGTTTCTGATGGGTGTCATCAGCCATGGCTCCAGTGCATAACCTGCATCCCCCAATAGGTGTCCATGTGGGATGTCCCCATTGGCAAATGTCTGGTACAGCTGCGTCAAATGCCAGATGTGGGAATCGTGATAACTCCCAGGGCAGCCAGCACACACATTCATTATTATGCCCTGGGCATCACACACGACCTGGCAGTTGATGGAGGGGAAGCCCTTGCGGTTAATGTAGGCCCTACCCCGCTCATCGTCTGGTGCTTTGATGCGTATGTGCATGCAGTCTATTGCACCTAGTACCTGAGGGTATTCCGCTATTTGCTGGAAGAGACGCATATTGCTGGCCAATACCTCACGGGCATTGGGGAAATATACATGATCACTGACATGTGCTGACATGGCATCCAGGAACTGGTGCAGTACCCTGGAGGCTGATGCTTGTGATATCCCCATCATATCGCCAGTTGGTCTCTGGAAGGTACCTGTTGCTAGTATTCTTAGGCCAACACATACCTTGGTTTCCACTGGGATGGGTTCCCCTCTGTTGGTTCTGTGTGTGAGGCATGGCCTGCACAGCTCAACAATTTGCTGCAGGAGCTCTCTGTCCACTCTATAGCACTCTACTATCTCCAGCTCATGTAACCAGTGGTAGGTGACCCTGGGCCTGTACACTCTTCTCCGTCTCCTCACTGTGGGTTGTCTGGCACCATCTGCATTGTCACCACCCTCAGCAAGTCACCTATGTCTCATTATGACAGCCATGGCAGCCCCTAATATTTCTGCTCTGAGTTCAGCTTTTTCAGTTTTCACTTCTATTAGCTTACTCCTGTCTTGCAGTGTCTCTTAAGGGAAACATACTGCACTACTGTTTGCAGAGTTTTAAGTGCTGGGCTGGGCTACTATTCTGCCTGTGTAATTGCCTGCTTCTAATTGTTTTCACCTGCTAGCTTCAGCAGTTATCCCTGCTAGCTTCCTATTAATTCTGTTGCTTCCTTTTTTCTCTCTGTTTCCTCAGGGGGGAGCAACATGCATACTATCTGAAACACGCTCACAGTGGCTTACACGCGCACACACGTGCTTACACAGTTCAGAATCTACTTATTCAGGTTAAAACGCACGTACACCCGTGCAAACACTGTTACACATCTGCCAACAGCCTCCAACATACTCAGCCCGCCCTACATGCGCGCACACCCACGCAAACAGTGTTAAACATCTCCCAACACGCTCCCACATGCTCAGACTGCCTTACACGTGCACACACTGTCCTGCTCGCGCTTCATGGTGCGCACACATGCGCATGCACGCCCAGCAAGAAACTTTGGTGTAAGTAACAGTGTACACCTTCCATTTCTTGACTTTCCATGACTTATCTAGTGGCACACCTCTTTCCATGATCTGTGCCTGTCATCTGTCATGTTACACTGGCCTCCAATGAACTGCATTTCTTTCTACCATTCCCCCCTGTGATGTCACCTATCTCCTACTCTATTACTCCCCCTTATGTATCTCTTACACTACTCAGACTGTGCTCATTTGCTATGTGACTGTGAGATTCAGTATCCGAACCCTCATTTACATGAGATTGCCTACTAATGCTTAGTTACATGTCTTAGACTCAGCTTCCCCCCTTAGCAACCACTACACGGTGGCCATGTTTTTTTTGGTCTGCTGGTCCCTGCATTGTCATTCCATGTATTGCATGAAACCCACATTTGTGGGTTTATAACCTTCTTTTTTATGTTTTTATACAGCGCAGCCCGTTTGCGCGGGGCTGCGCTGGGTTTAAACATCGGCGATCGCCAAAAAAAAAAAATTATAATTTTATTATTTTGGCATCGGGTTGTATTGCCAATGGCCACATATTTGGCCATTGGCATGCTGCCTGAGTCATGTGCAACCTTTTTTTGGAGCTGACATGGCTCCGTTGTGGAATTTGCAGAAATGTACTCAGTTGTCAACTGAGTACATTTCTGCAGCTAAAACGTCTCCTACACGGACTGGTTTCTGCTTCGTGGATCACTAATATACCTCATTTGCATACCTTTCAGACGCAAGTGAGGTATTTAGCATGTCCACGCCCAGTCCGTGTAAGAGACATTTTAGCTGGTCTCTTACACGGAGCTTAGGGCTGTTCCTGGATCGCGAGGCTTGCATGGAGTGTTGCACGTCTCTTACAGTCCGTGCAAGCCTTCATGAATCCTGCCCAGAAACTATTACATTTGTAATATTTTGTAAACAACTTACTATATCTCAGCAACCATTCAAGGTAAACACATACTGTTAGCAGCATTTTATTCATGTAGCTGAGAGCAAGGAGTTCTGTCTGTGTTACTTGGTTGTTGAGATATTTAGAAAAATGTGAACATTATATTTATATAAATTAATATCATAAAAAACAACAGTTACTATCTATTTAACTGCACTAGACAGAGGTCAAATATTAATGCAGTTGAGTTTGCTAAGGTGTAAGCTTTAAGATAAAATCTTCTAAAACCTTATATATAGCATGGTTTTGGAATTACTGATGCAAATAATAACAAGCAATATTTGATGCCTGTAGGCATCAGTAGGAGTTAACTGAAGATGCACCTGGAGGCGTCACTCGGATGTAATGAGTTAATGAGAAAAAATATGTCAAAACTACCAAACAAAATTTCACGGAACCCAGACTCTCCGCAAGTTGCTTGAATCACGACTCGTGGAAACACATAAAAAACTTTAAAAAATTCTAAAACTTTTAATTTAAGTGCATTAAAATAGCAATACACTTTTCGTCAAGACCAATGTCTTAACTTCTTCAGATACTTTGACAAAACCAAAGGACTGTTATTTAAAGCATAGTGTTAACAAGCACATATTAATCCTATAAGTCCTTAAAGTTGTATACTAAAATTTTGACATAAACAAATTATTTTGCGCCACTACTATTATATAATGTTTTCATATGCCCCACTTTAGTGCTTTGCCAACCAAAGCTGACATAATTTTTTAAAAACTTTTATTTACGTCTAAATTTATTTTATTTATTTATTTTCTATTTTATTTTATTTTATTTTTATTTTATTTTCATTTGATTCTATTTATATTTATACATTTTATGTTTATGTTTTCTTTATTAAACCTAGTTTAATGTATTGCTAACTATAAAGTGACATTTAAGGCTTGCATCATTTAATAAGTGTTATATAAGTTTTTAGACGTGAATAAAAGTTTTTAAAAAATTATGTCAGCTTTGGTGGGCAAAGCACTAAAGTGGGGCATATGAAAACATTATATAATAGTAGTGGTGCAAAATCATTTGTTTATGTCAAAATTTTAGTATACAACTTTAAGGACTTATTGGATTAATATGTGCTTGTTAACACTACGCTTTAAATAACAGTCCTTTGGTTTTGTCAAAGTTTCTGAAGAAGTTAAGACATTGGTCTTGACGAAAAGTGTATAGCTATTTTAACGCACTTAAATTAAAAGTTTTAGAATTTTGTTTACGTTTTTTATGTGTTTCCACGAGTCATGATTCAAGCAACTTGCGGAGAGTCTGGGTTCTGTGAAATTTTGTTTTGTAATGAGTTAATACAATTTGATTACTCTTGTATAAATGTAAATTTGTCTATGTCACAAGTGATAATTCAATAAAGGTGTTTAAAAAGGGTCTATATTATTTCAATGAAATTTAAATTCATCAAATACCTTTTAATCAACCCCTTTTCAGCTAAAGCAAACTCTGCGAATGGTCATTACATCACAATTTTTCCCACGGTAAGTAACCAGTGGGCCAATGTAATGATTGCATAAAAATAAAAATGTAAAACCCACCCTGGTGGGGGCTGTGCTCCACAGCCCCCTAAATAAATCTACCAACTCTGAGATCACCCTACAGTGGGGAAAAGGGCAAATTCCCAAAGATGGCCCACTGGTTACTTACTGTAGGAAAAATTTCAATGTAATGGTCATTTACAGAGTTTGGCTTTTGCTGGAAAGGGGTTGATGAAAAGGTATTCAATGTTTACAACCTTCATTGAAATAATATAGACCCATTTTAAAAAAAGGTGGAGTTTAAAAATAGAGTGCAAATAAAAGAATGGAAGCTATGTTTAAGAAGTAACAATAATTATTTAGAGAAACTGCCAAATGTTAAAGTATTGCGGAACAGGGGAATCTCACAGAACAAGAAGAGGCACAACTGCAGAAGGCTAAGCAGAAAATAAGGGATTACCTTGATAATATGCATGAGTTAGAAAGACTGCTATTAAGCAACAGTTTTTTGATAATAATACTAGAGCACAAAAACTTTTAGCACTTTAACATAATGACTCAGGCAACAGAAAGTAGAAAGGGCTGTCATCAAGCATAGGGAGGCCATAACAAGGAAGGTAACAAGAGATCCTGTAGAAGTATTAGAAATATTACAGAAATTCTATGAAAGTCTATATAAAGCAGAGAAATAAGGAAGTCAAGAAAAGATACAAATAGAAGTGGAGGCTCAATTACTAATGGTGAGGATAGGAGATGAGATAAAAATTGTGATGTATAACCAATCTACAGGGAAATCTCCAGGAGTAGATGGTATTCCTATGGAAGTTTGGAAGCTAAGAGGGTAAAAACTAATAAAGAACTGAAGGTTTTGTTTCACAATATTTTAAGGAGAGGAGAAACCAACATCCTGGAAGAAAGCAGTGATAGCTGTAATACCTAAAGAGGGTAAAGATCCATTAGGCCCAGCTTCATACAAGCCCATTTCAATATTAAACCATAATTATAAGGTGTTAATGTTTATAATGGCTAAAAGAATGGCAAACGTAGTGCCAAAATTGATAAATATGGATCAATGTGGTTTTGTTGGGGGAAGGCAAACATCTGACAACATTAACAGAAGATTGATGATCCAGAGGGAAGCAGAATATAAGAAAACACCATTGTTGTTGGTGGGTCTTAATGCAGAGAAAGCATTTGATAGAGTAAGCTGGGATTTTATGGGTAGGGCAATGGAAGCATTTACAGTTCCTGAAAAAATTATAACGTTGATTAGGAGGATATATAGGTTTATAAGTATGTACTAGGCTATTGGCCCTAGGGCCTACATAAGCCTAGCCAAATGAGGTTCCCTGGCTTTCATCGCCCAAGAAAATTGTTTTCCTGTGCCCCTGTCAAGCAGCACCACAGCAGTGATCCCCGGGGATGCTTTTCCTGTTTCCCATCCAATTGTCACCCCCTTTGTGGAGTGGGATTACTGTCACTGTGCGCCATTCCATAGGCACAAAGCCTGAAGTGAGGCTATGGTTGAACATGTTACTTAGGTGGGGTGCCAGTTCGTTCTGTAGTTCATGCAGAATGCAGCCTAGGATGTTGTCCGGTCTCATGGATGCTGTGTTCTTGGCTTTGGAGAGTGCGGTCTTTACCCATGCATCTGTGATTACAGGGGCTTTGCAATCTTCTGGTATGGAGATGGGTGTAGTATCAGAGGTGAAAATAAAAGTTGGTGGGGTCCTTTCTGATAGTTTCTGCTTGAGCAGAGGAATCAGGCAGGGGTGCCCTTTTTCCCCTTTGTTATTTGCATTATATTTAGAACCATTAGCAAAGAAAATAAGGGACTCAGAAATTCAAGGATATAATTGGTATGGTAGTCAAGAAAAGCTGGCTCTATTTGCAGATGATATTATTTATATATGACAAAATCGGAAAGAGACATTACAGTGTTGTGGAACATTTTGAGACAGCTTCAAATCTTTTTGGGATACAAAATTAATGAAACTAAAACAAAGGCAATAGCGGTAAATTATGTACCCACACACAAATTGGTTCATCAATATCCTTATTTATGGAGACATGATTAAATGATGTATATAATTATAATGGATTAAAAATGGTTATGGTGTGACAGCTAAGGATATGTGTGAAGAAATTAAACAAAAGATAATACAAAAACTGAAAAAATGGAAGCTCTGTTATATGGATATGGATAGTAAGATCTAGGCAGTCAAAACGTTTCTTGTCCCTTTAGTCATATACATAGATCAGGCATATTTTTATCAACCAGAGGAGAAGTTGTGGATAGCAATTAATAAAGAGCTGAGGGACTTTATCTGGGAGGGGAAGATGGCAAGAGTCAAGTGGCTTGTGGTTGCAGCTGTCTATTTGAGACAATTGTTTGTATTAGGATGATTAAACTTTATTATTTGAAGATGTACATAATTTTGTGTGTTTCTGTTATGTTAACGGTTTATGAGGTCTTTTTTTAGTTCATTAAAACTAAAAGTCTTGTAAAATTCGACATAGGTTTCAGTACTGAAAAACTGTATAAATTATTTAGATGCTAAACGTTAGTGGCTGCATGTACCACAAAGGATAGAAATAGAGAAAAAGCTATCGTATATAATAGGTGGGAATAATGACTTCTTATCATAATGGCGACAGTTTCCATACTATCTTGGAATGTGAATGGTCTCACAGGTGTCAACAAAAAGGAAATAATATTTAATTATATTAAGAAATGCAGAGTGCTTTTAACAATGCTACAGGTGACACATTTGGAAAGAACTGAGCATGTGAATCTGATAAAAAAAGGCTTTCAGGGTGGATATACAGCAGAATATCAGGGACAAAGGGAAAGACGCATATTGATATTGATTGCTAGAAAGGCTCCAATAGTGATTGAACAGGAAAAAGGGTAATAATGGCAGATTTCTGGTTGTAAGGGGATGTGGATTTCACTAGCATGTATTTATATTCCATCTAAAATTGCTATTAAGGAGGTTAAAAATATTTTTGGGAGAAATAATCAGCTTTCATCAAAGAGTATTACTTGTAGGTAGGGACTGGAATTTGATGTGCAACAATGAGTATGTTATCAGGGGGACCTAGAAGGGAAATATAAAAATGGTAGATGTCGGAAGAAAGTTATGAAAATATTTCATATGGAAGAGGTGAATTCAGTAGTAGGAACTCAGAATTTACATATTGTTCCCCAAGGTACAAAAACTGGGACAGGCTAGACAGAAATTAGATTTCACAGTAACATGCTTTTAATTAATTTAATTAATTAAAGTTTTGATACTCATCCAATAACTGTATCAGATCATAATGACTAAAATAAAAATGCAAGGTAATGAAATAAAAATGAGACACTGGTGCTTTCCCACCTATCTGTTAAAAAGCGAGGAATTAAAGGAATGGGTAGTGGAAATTATTCAGGAGGTATTAGGGAAGATAGAAATTTCTTCTGAATACATAGCTAGGGAGTGGGGAAAAAAGTGGAGTTTAAAAATAAGGTGGAAATTAAAGAAAGAGAGATATGGCTAAGAAGTTAAAAGAATTATTTAAAGGGACTGAAAAAGGTTGAAGTGTTGCAGAATAGGGGGAATCTCACAAAGTAGGAAGAGGAGTAATTGCAGAATGCTAAACAGAAAATAAGGGATTACCTCGATAATAAGTATGAGTTTAGACAGACTGCTGTAAGTAACTGTTTTTGATAATACCTCCAGATCGCAAAAACTTTTAGCACAATGACTCAGGCAACAGAAAGTAGAAAGGGTTGTCACCAAGCTTAGGGAGTTTATAACAGGGAAGATAAAACAGAGATCCTGTAGAGGTACTAGAAATATTTCAGAAATTTTATGAAAATCTCTATAAAGCAGAGAAATGTAGAAATCAAGAAAAGGCACAAATGAAAATGTTTATGGAAGATAAAATCCTTCAGCTCTTTATTAATTGCTATGCATAATTTCTCCCATGGTTGATAAAAATATGCCTGATCTGTGTATAAAACTAAAGGGACTAAAAACTTTTTAACTGCTTGTATCTTTCTATCCATATCTATATAACAGAGCTTCCAATTTCTCAGTTTTTATATTATCTTTTGTTGAGTCTCTTCCCATGTATCCTTAGCTGCCACACTGGAACCATTTTTAATCCATCCTCCTAAATATTTCATTTTATCATTTCTCCATAAATATGGATATTGCTGAACCAATTTGTGTGTAGGTACATAAATTGCCGCCATTGCCTTTGTTTTAGCTTTATTAATTTTGTATCCAGAAAGGATATGAAACTGTCTCAAAATGTTCCACAACACTGTAATGTCCTTTTCTGTTTTTTTTTTTCAGGTATAAAGTAATATAATCTGCAAACAGAGCTAGCTTTTCTTGATTACCATACAAATTATATCCTTGAATTTCTTATTCCCTTATTTTCTTTGCCATTGGTTCTAAATATAATGCAGATAACAATAAGGAAAGAGGACAAGCCTGCCTGGTTCCTCTGCTCAAGCAGAAATTATCAGAGAGGACCCCACCCACTTTTATTTTCACCTCTGATCCCTCATATATCCTTCTAATTAACCTTATAATTTTTTTCAGGAAATACAAATGCTTCCATTGCCCTACTCATAAAATCCCAGCTTAGTATGTCCAATGCTTTCTCTGCATTAAGACCCAGCAACAACAGTGGTATCTTGTTACATACTGCTTCCCTCTGGATCATCTATGTTCTGTTAATGTTTTTTTTTTACACACCTTTATTGAATTATCACTTGTGACATAGGCAGTTTTACATTTATGGAAAAGTAATCAAACGGTATTAATAAATTAACATTAACAAACACTATACTTCACACTAAGCAATATTACATACATTATTCAATTCCTGTCCCGTTTTTAAACATGAAACATCTTTATTAAACCATCACTTACAACATAAGCAATCATACATTTATATCAATGAAAACAAACCACACCAACACAGTCCTAGCTGCAAGTATTTTACATCGGTCCCTGTAAATAATTATTGTTACTTCTTAACCATAGCTCCTTTTCTTTTATTTCTACCCTGTTTTTAACCTCCACTTTAATTTTATCCCACTCCCTAGCTATATTTTCAGAAGAAATTTCTATCTTTTCTAATAGCTCCTGAATAATTTCCACTGCCTATTCCTTAAATTCCTCTCTTTTCAACAGCTAGGTGGGAAAGCACCGGTGTCTCATTTATATTTCATTACCCTATGTTTTAATTTTAGTTATTACTGGCACATGATCTGAAATAGTTATTATGTGTGTATCCAGACCTTCAATTACATGCACACATTCCTGTAAAATGTATTTTCTGTGTAGCCTAGAGCACTTTTTGTATCTTGGGGAATAATATGCAAATTCACTCCAAAATCCTAGTACTGAATTCATATCTAACATGCTCAATATTTTCATACGTTTCTTCAAAAGTCTATTCTCCTTTGTTATACTTTCCCTTCTAGGCCCCCCAGGCACATCTTCGCTGCTGCAAGTCAAATTCCATTTCTCACCTATATGTAATATTCCTTGCTGAAAGCTGACTATTTCTCCCAGAATTTTCTTAAAGTCCATTATAGCAGTTTTTGGTGGGGTATAAATACATGCCAATGTAATCCTCCTCCTTTGCTATTAGCTCCTTAGTACTACAAATGTACTATTATTATCTTTCTTATCCTCTTCTTTCAGTATTGGAGCTCCTCTTGCAATTAATATAAGCACTACTCTTTTCCTTTGTCCCAGGTATTCCACTGAATAACCTTCCTGAAAACTTTTCTTTATCAAATTCACAGTCAGTTCTTTCCAAGCATGTCTCCAGTAGCACAGTTATTTGCATTCTACATTTTTTAATATAGTTCACTATTCTTTCTTTTTTGTATTTATCTATGAGACCATTGACATTTAAAGACATAGAAAGCATCATTGTATTAAAAAGTTATTATTCCTACCTTTTATGTAAAGCAGCTTTTTGTTAAATGTCTAGTTTCAGCTTTTGTGTTACATTCATACACTGTTTGGCAGGTTGAACTTTTATACAGTTGTTTCTTGTCATATCCATTTGAACATATGTCACATCTTGCAAAACTTTTTGTTTTACTGAAAGACCTCAAAAAAACACCCCATTCCCCCTAAAACTATTAACTATGTACATCTTCAAATATTGAAGTTTTACCATCTTAATAGGAACAAATGTCCAGATATGACAACCACACTCACAGACTTCAGCTAACCCTAAGTGTTATGCATGCTAAGACTCATGGTGTAGCTTGTGCTTCTACTAAGTGTTGTCTGCTTTTGTCTTATCTTGATATCTCTCCCAGCTTGGAAAATACCTGAATGCTTTCAGAGAACATTATCTCCTAGCTGATTTCTCATTTTTTCTAGCCAGTTTCTATTTTTTCTAGCCACTTACTCTTTATCAGATTGTAGCCAATTTCATTTTTTCAGATTGTAGCCAATTTCTCTTTATCAGATTGTCTACATGGAGACACAAAGGCAGATACAAAATTGCTACTAAGCATGCATTTATTTGCTAGAAAGAAAGCCTTATAATATTCAGTATTCTTTTTTATTTACTTACTGTGTCTTAAAACTTGTTACTAGATCAAGCTAAGGGCGTTAATCCAGTCGTTCCCCCATGCAAGAATGAAAAAAAGCACATCATTTTTTCTTTTGTCATGCTCTTTTAACCAGAATTTTTTTTTACATTACAGTGCCTATATTTCTTAAAACTGTACAAGGAGAAATAGAGGAGAAGAGAAAAAGAAAAAAAAAAAAAACAGGAGGAGCTGTTTACAATAGTATGCCAGTTACACTTAAAAACAACTGAGAAATGTTATTTTATAACATGCAAAGAAAATAATGCACTATAAAATTAGTACTATTAAGAAAAAAATGTAACTTTCTCCATCCTCTTCCCCTCTCCTAAGTATTTTTCTGAACATTAATGACATGAAATAGGGCATATACTTTAGAGTCCCCCACAAGTCCAGCAAAGTCCAAAAAAGTCCAATATTTCCAGATTTTCTTATTATGTCATATTTCACAAATATAATTATTGCTTTGTAATCCCACATTTGTCAGTTTCCAAGTTACTGGTTTTATTCCTGTTTATCTCCATCTCCCAAACCCTGTCTCTGCTTCATTTCCAATGTACTCTCAATTACTTTAGTCAACTCTCGTTCTCACCAGCATTTTCCATTGAAACATTGGAAAAGGTTTCACTGGTACAGTATTTCTGTGGTCTTTACTACTAGAAGAACAAGAGGCAAAATCTTCTTCTGTTTCACAGCTCATTTTTTGTTGGACACACATTTGTATTTTCTCCTTAATATGTACTTCATCAAAAAATGATTGTGTCCCTCCAGGGAAGAATATTTTGAAGATAGCTGGGCACAACAGTTTGAATCTCATGCCTGATTTTCAACATTCTCTGAATAGTGGAATAAATTAACTCCTCTTCCACCTGGTGTACAATGAGTAATCATTCTCCACAAACAATCAGCTGTCTCCCATTTTTAATACTTTGTCCTTCTGCCTCATTTTTGTTAGAATCAACAACTTCTGCTGGTAGGCTTGTATATTTACTATTAAAGGTCTAGGTTGCTTGGTCATAGCCAGATTTGGAGCATACACACAATGTGCCCTTTCAATTAATAACTCCTGCTTTGGAATACCTGTCCAGTTGCTTATTTGTGCTTTCATAAAATTAATACAATTGTTTCCTTCCAGCTTCTCTGGTACATCTGAAAATTTTATGTTTTCCCTCTGTGCACTCTCCTCTAATTATATTATTTTTGAAACATCTCTTCTTGAGCAGTCTCATATTCAGCCAGCCTTTTCTTCATTTTGACCTCTGATTTTTGCAGTTTCATCACCTCATCTAAATATCTGTTTAAAGCTTCTTGCATTTTTTCCAGCCTTTTCTTGTTTGAGTTGATATACTCCACCAGTGTTTCATCTATTTTAACAAGGTATGTGTGCAGTTGTATTATGCTTTCCTCTGTGTTACTGGAAGCCATTTCTGGAGCTTGCACTGCTTTAAGGTAAACAGCTGGCAGTACTTTTCATCATCAATGTTTTTCTTCACCTTTTGTAGTTGATTTTCTTTCAAGTCCTCTGTATTTCTTTTTTCCTGCCATCCAGGCAGTGCACTTACTACCTGGTTATTGAAATTTACCCAGAAAACAGAAGTCCACTGCCCTTCTCTGATGAGTTTCTGTTTTCACACTGGAAGATCCAAAATTAGGCTGTTACTCAATGTGCAGCCATCATGGAATTCCCCTTTTAAAATACTGTTAAACAAAACCTTCCAGATCTTTATCATTTTCTTCTTTTCTGGCTTCCAAACTTCCACAGGAATATCATCTATGTCTGGGGACCTTCCTGTAGATTGGTTATGCATCACCATTTTTATCTCAGCTCTTCCTATCCTAATAGGGACGGTTTAGCATTTTGATGGCCCCCAGCAAGTTTCAAGTTGGGGACCCTACCCAGGAAAATATAAAATGTGACCAAATTGCCATGACACCCCTTCCCTGTCAAGCTCATCCAGCACAATTTAACAATCACTATAGTGTTACTACATTCAGACCATTAGGAATTGAAATGCTAGGCTACACACTGATTGGCATTTAGTACCAATGTTACATTATGACAAGCCCCTGTACCACAACAAGGTAGCCACTCACATGCACTCACACACATGCACACACTCACACGCATACACACACACACACACACACACACACACACACACACACACACACACACACACACACACACATACACATACACTGACTGCATACTCCTCAACTGTCCAGATGTTTGCAGAATGTCAAGATTTGACTCATTTTGGTCTGTTCATCAAAATATGTAATTTTCTGGATTTTTGTGGCAAATCACTGAGGATTACATTCACTAAATAATGACAGGTATTTGAGTTTCAGACTTAACATCCTCCAGAAAATGCATGGTAACACAAGACCTTTTATTCTAGCAATTTTTTAAGTTTATAAGAGCAATATTTAAAATTTCTCCCTATTTTTGGGGTTTGTCCCCCCCATTATCTTTGGCTTTGTCCAGATTTTTTGTGCCAAAAGTTTGCGAGCTATGCCTGCTAACATTTAGTAGCAATTTTATTACATTACAACAAGCCTCTATTGCATCAAGGTAGCCAGTCCCGCTGAGGTACACAAAGACACCCACACTGACTCCCACACACAGGGCAGAAACACACACAAGACAAAGACAGCACTACAGCAAGGCCAAAAAGAGACACCCAAACAGATTCCTTCACACAGGACAGAGGCATACAAGGCAGACAGCTACACAGAGTCAGGCACACAGGAAAGATACCCACACATGATAAAGACAGCACTATAGCAAGACTGAACATTAACACCTACACAGACTCCCACACACAGGACAGACATCCACACAAGATAAAGATGGCATTACAGCAAGACTGAACAGAGAAACCCACGTAGACTCCCTCACACAGGACAGAGGTACTCACCCACACAGAACAGAGACAAACAAGACCAGGGTAAAACTACTGCAAGACTAAAGAGAGACCCACACAAGATGATGGTAGCACTACCACAGAACAGAATTGAGACACCACACACAGACTCCCAAACACAAGATGATGACAGCACTATGGCAAGACTGAAGCACACGAGCAGCATTAGATAAACTGACCTTATCATACAAGACAGACCGTTATTGACATGCAGAACAGTCACACTGCAGAGACACACAAGACAGCCATGGGACAGACATAGAAAAGACTACAGACACACAAGACATACAAGGGATAGCCATGGGATTACAGAGCCTGAGTCAGACAGTCTCAAACCCAAAAAACACAAGGCATACAGGAGATATTCATGGGGATTACTGAGCTTAAGGCAGACAGACTCAAACCCAAAGAAACACAAAAGAGAAACCCATAGGGATTACTGGGCCTGAGGCAAACAGACTCAAAGCCAAAGAAATACACAAGGCATACAGGAGAAAGCCTTGGGGTTTACTGAGACTGAAGCAGACAGACTCATACCCAAAGAGAAACAGGTGAAGTCAAGACCACCTGTATTCCATTTATCTTCAATGTGCAGTTAGCTCCTCAGCTTTTTTGATTGCTGCTACTTTTAGAGCCATAAGCAATTTGTTCTTCCTGTGTTTCTCTCCCGGCCTCATGATGAGCCCTGCTGCTCCCAACTGTCCTGGCCTCATGAAAAGTCCTGCTGGTCCCAGCTGCATTTGCCTCAACAAATCCTGCAAATTTCATCCTCCTTGCAGTACTTGGTCTTACCTGCTGGAGTAAGCAAAAATCAGTGAATACACAGCATACTATACAAGCCAGGCTAAGATGCTACCTGAAATTTACTGCCTTACAGCATTATAAAAGATTACTGGGAAGGAAATATGAGCACATTCTTTGAGTTTTACTGGGATCTTACAAATTTTTTTCTGGACAAAGTCTTTGATGAGGCTGCTGTGTGATAAACCTTGTCCCACTTCATGCTCAATTGAGAGCACAGCTAAGCCTGAAAGTCTCTCCTGACTCATTGATGAACATAGGTATGTGTTCATGAGTTTCAGTTTAGAAAAGCTGTGTTCTGCAGTAGCCACTGCAACATGTGCAGTCAAATAAATGTGCAGTGAAACATAAGTATTTATACAGATGTCTTGCAAGTGGTTCCGAATGAGGAAATTTAACACAGTCATTGGCTATGATTCATTATCATTCGAGAAAGGCTTTTCAGTTCGTGTCCAAGGTCAGAATCATCAATATGACAGTGGCTACTTATCATGTCAGTCAGTTGTTCTTTCAGAGCCTTGCACTGCTGGATCAATGTGCCTTCTGCAATGTCACTCAAGGCTTTAATATTTGATAAAAATCCAAAGGCCTTATCAAACCAGTCAGTAAATGACTGTATTGTTCTGTCCAGCAGCACATTGAAAAACTCTACATGTAGTTTTACCATTGGATCCAGTACAGTCTCATCATCTCCTTTATAGTTAAAAAAGCATTTTATATTCCACTGCTTCTTTTCCTGAAATGTGGTGCCAACATCCAGTTCTTCTGTTATTTTGGACGCTTCACTCATGGTGAGTTGAAACCCTGTCTCTCTGTAATTCTTAAGCAAGTCCATAGTTGATGCCTGCATTTTGACACATGTAGAAATATCAACCAATGGACCCTGCAGAACTTTGCTTGCATGATTTACCTGTCAGCACATCATATCAAACCATTAAACATACAATAAATTGATATGACATAAGTCCTGAGCACACTCCCCTTGCTTGTTGATATGTTGCGCCATCACTTGTATGCAAAGCTTCACCTACCTCTTCTACAACTCCCTTCAGCTGAAATCATACTGCCTTGACAGAGTTTATTCTGCATTCAGAGTGAGTCTCACATAGTAGCTTCACAATGATGTTTATGTATCATTTCAAGATCTGCCATCGGCTCATTGATGCTGAGCAGAGTATGTGAATGTTCTGCAGACATCCAAAGAAAGACACTACCTGTAGTGATAAATGTGCTCCATCACTAACTATGAGATTTAAATTATGGCAGGCACCTGGCACATAAAAAGCCCTTGAATTCATCTGTTTCATCTGGGTGTGCACTCCAGCTTAAAAACTTGTAACCAGATACAACAACACCAAAAAGGAAGCAACTGGAGAACAGCAAACCAATCCACACTTTAATGATAAAAACAATGAATACAACCGAATTGTTAACCTAGGTTTCGTCCACACTATCAGGACTTCAGCAGAACAATAAAACTTCCACAAAAACATCTGCTTAAATACCCACCCAATTAAATAATTAAGTCATCATTTGAACAATACACTATTTAAAGGAGCACAACTAATCACACACATACCTAATAAAACACCATTTAAACATAGCTGTTTATCAATAGAAACTTTAAAATTCTTGAGTTTATGACTTTTAATTTCGAACATGACATAATAAATAATTAATATGAATTAAAATAAAATGAAATGAATTCATTGAATAAAATTAATGAACTAATTGAATAATAACGTAAACTACCTCCTGCCTAATATATGTTTTAGCTTTAAAACAGGGGCAATACTGATGCTGTCATTTATGCCAGGAAAATTCTGGGCATCCAACCTTAGTTGCCATTTTAACTCACATATATCTAAATGAACATCCAACAACTTACCCTCAATATCATTCTTAATATGTTGAATGACACAAAATTTAAAACTGTGTCCTGAAAATCCAACAATATGCCTAGCAAGGGCATTAGTGGACCTAAGATGCCTAATGTCCAAAACATGCTCATTTACTCGCTCCATGAAGTGCCTGGAAGTTTTTCCCACATAAAACGCAGGACATGCTTCACACTTAGCTAAATACACCACATTCTGAATGTGGCAGTCATAATGTCCCAAAATAGAAATGAAATAATTATTCACCCTTATGTTCTTACCTGTTTCCATGATGTGCTTACATGTAATGCATCTCCCACACTTAAAATTGCCTAACGCTCTCCCAATACTTGATTGCTTGTAGTAGGACCCCTTCTCCAAGATCTCCTTAAAAGATGTATCCTTCTGAAACACAAACTTGGGAGCACCACCCATCTTATTCTCAACGTTTGTATCCAACTGTAAGATGCCCCAATTTTTCTTTACCATCCACATAAACCAATCAGCATCCTGATTAAAGGTAGTGACAAAAAATAAACCTTTAACTTTCTTTTCCAAGTCAGTTCCCTCAACATTAACTACCAGCTTTTCCAAAACATACCTGGGACTTTGTGTCAAAATGGCCCTGTAAATACCATCACCCCTTTTGCGAATGATTTCTTTCATAACAACCGCACACAGGGCCTCGGGATATCCCTTTCTTTTAAACATCATGGTCATAAATTCCAACTCTCTAAGGAACTCCTGATCATTACTGACCATCCTGGCTGCCCTCACCATCTGACCCTTAACAATGGATCTTTTTTTATGGTGGGGGTGCCAGCTATTGTAGTCCAAATGTGAACTGGAAAAAGTAGCTTTCCTGTGAATAACAGATCTCAAACATTTCAACTCTCTATCTATTACCAAATTGACATTCAAGTACGATATTTTTTCTGCACTATACTGGTGGGTAAATTTAAAAAACCCACAGTGTTGTTAATATAATCCAAAAATGCCTTAAGCTGTTCACTATTACCTTCCCAAACGATAAAAATATCGTCCAAGAAATGCGTATATTGCTTAATATACTTGTTAAAGGCACTTGGAAATACATACTCCTGCTCCCAGAAGGACATTATATAGTTGGCATAAATGGGGGCACAAGCGGCCCCCATAGCCACACCAGTAACTTGTTTTGTAAAAATGTCCTTCGAAGTACAAAAAATTGTTGTATAACACTGCCTCTATCAAGGTGACAACACATTCACTTGACCCTGGTCATACAGGCCAGTTTTAATCAATTGGCACTCCAGCCAAGCTAAACCCACTTCATGGGGAATAACTGAAAACAAATTGCACACGTCAGTTGTAAGTAACATAGTGTCTTCTGTAATAGTTATATTTAATTTTTCTAAAAAGTTCCAAGAATCTTTAGTTATATATGCAAAAGTGCCTAACCCTCTTTGCAAAAAATAATCCAAATATTGGCTTATGATACACGTTTTACTTCACTTCCCATTCACTATAGACCTGAATTTTATGTCTATTTATATATAAACACTATTTTTAATAATTAGTGAGTTGTGTATAGTTAAACATATGTTGCTGCTAACTGGACATGTTTTTAGTTTATTATTTTCTATAGCTAAGAGCATATAGTTTACTACATTATGTGTTTGATATTGTTTAGCTTGGCTTCTTAGAGTGCTTGTTTATCCCAAGCAATTATATATTTATTTATGTATTTATATTGTTAATACTGATAAATGTATACATTCATTTTTTAGAAGTGAGCCAAAGTATTACTATACAGATGCTCTAAATATGCAGCTTCAAATGAAAGTTCTCAAGTAAGTTTTTAAATGAAACGAGCTGATGTTAATGTATTATTGCTTGATTAATTAATTGAATGAAGAAAAAGCGGGAAATTAAGGAATGTTTCTTGCTATTTAAGCATTTGGTTCTCTACTAGCTATTATAACCTGAAGAAGCATACAGTCCGTATGCGAAAGCGCTTGTTATTTTCAATAAATTTCTAAAAATTATATTTTTGCATTGTGGTGATCTTTGCTTGGTGTTCCTGAGACCTGAATTTCACATAATCCAGGCCTTTGTGCAATTTGGGAACACTCCAGCTTGTTTCCCCTTCATGCTGCTGCCACTGTTGTATCCTTGTACTCGACAGTCATTAATGTCCAGTTGATGATTTTACAGAGTCTGAAGAAGTGCTTTTGTAAGTCCTACCCCAGTTAAATCTTTCACAGACACAAATCCCAGAAAGTGTTCCTCAACTGTGGCTGCAGTCCTTTAAATATCCACATACCTAACTACTAGTCATTTGCTCTAAGTACCTGGCATCCTTCACCTTCCCTACAATGGTCCTTAAAATAGCATTTGCAATCAGCTGGATAACTTCCTTCTGTATGTCCTTCCCAAGATAATTATCCATTACCTTTTTATTCCTAATACAACGCAAATGTTCAACCATGATGGAATCAAACTGTGACAAAAGCTGCACTTGGCCTAAGAAATTGCCATTGTCATAGGTGTACAGGGCATCAATCTTACCACAGAAAGCCATGTTCCATTCCAACAGGTGTAGGACAATAGCTATGATGCATTCTAGCACACCACACCAGTGAGTTATCTGTTTTTCAACTACTGCTCATCTTCCATTGTCCGCGTACTCTTTACTCTATTGTCCAGTTCCTTCCACTTCAGCATGCATGCTGCATGCTGTGGTGCTTAGTCATGGCTGTGTAAAGCTTTGGACATCTCTCTCTATGTTCTGTAACCACCTGACCTGAGAAGATGGTTAGAATGTCCAAATAATTTGTATACAAAGAAAAACAGTGCATCTTTTGAGACTGAATATGTCAACCAAGTGCGTTTTGCTCTCTCCCCATTAGGCAGCATATGGAAATAGTTCTCCAATGTAAATCTTCTTTTCTGTTCATTGGCTGGGAACTGTGATAACACAACTTGCACAGGTCCATGCTGAAAGTCAGCTACCCTAAACTTATCCCTTATCAAGTCTGGCCAAGTTCCTAGATCATCAAATGATACACCCGACATTCTCTGCAAGTCATATGCCACATCTGTTGTTATTACAGAAGTATGGGCTCCTTTTGTATCCAGCTCTGGTGATCCAGGCAGCACTTCTAAATTTGAATCCATATTTGTTGACATCATTTCTTCCATGGTAATGGCTGTAGGTTCACAGGAGGTGGCCTGTGGTGCAGCTGCACAGAGTCTTTAAGTGGTACGGATACTGGGCTCACAGTGGATGGACTGTAATGCAGAACCACTGTGCTGTCCTGAAGGCAGACATTTTGCTGACTTTCCCCACTCTGATGACCCACAGAAAAATTTCTTAGTGGAACCCTGTCTCTTCACATCCTCGTTCCACTGCTGAAACTTTCTTTTTGCTGCTCCTAACAAATATGTACACTTCATTTCTAACTGGGAATGGAAGTAAAGCATAATTACTACACATGCCGACTCAGGTCCTTTTGTCATATTAGTAAAAAGCACTACACTCCGGGTACATATTACACCACTTTCTTTGACCTACCCAGACTGCATAATGACAAAGGTTAGCATTCTGAATACATTCTGAGGATGGTATTTTTCAGATTACACAGAAACTCCCATAACAATAGTGGAATGTTATCCATTAGATTTACTTAAATGGACCCACTTAGGCAAACCCTCATCTTTGAGGTGCCCATTGCCACAATATGTGAAATACAAATTCCAAGCTAGCCAACCAGTGTAAGCAATACATGTCTTAAGTTTAAGCACAAGCTACAAACTTACAACCTTTCCCTTGACACACTACGTGTGACACTTGCCTTCTCTGCTTACAAAACACATCCAATAACTGTAAGTCACTATTGTGCATTATTCCAAACATCCTGTACAGTATTGCACTATTATTCCTACAAAAAGTCATAATAAAAGGAAATAACCCCAAATATATGGTCAATAAGCAGGTAGCACACCTCTCAACTGTACAGATTTTTGCCTCATTTTTTGGTCTGTTTTTCAGAAAATTATGGTTTTCTGGCAAATTAGGAGCAAATCATTAAATATTGAAGTTAGAAAGTGAGACATTTGAGTTTCAGACTTCATACACTTCAGAAAATTCATGCTAATACAAAACCTCTTATTCTATCAACTTTCTAAATTTGTAACAGCAATATTTAAAAAATGTCCATATGTTGGGGCCTTTGTCCCACTTTTATATATGGCTTTGTCCAGATTTCTTCCTCTAAGAGTTTGAGAGGTATGCCAGGTAGCATTACATCTTGATATGAAAGATGGGTTTTACAAAATGTAAATTGTCACATTAACTGACTTTTATATCTTAATGGCACACATGATAACAGCAGTGTTAAGGCCTGACCACTACAAAAAATGCATTCTGGTTAAGCAGAAAAACTGAACTTGCCAAACCAAGTCAACTAAGAGCTACACAACATATGGTGTAATGCACACCCAACAAGAAGTGACCAGTTGGTTCCATCTTGTACTGTAGGCAGAACTGAAGAGAAACGAGGACCAGTAGGCAAAAGAACTACAGTGCAGGCATATGAACCAGAAAAATGGATTAAGTTCGAAGAAAGTCATGTTAGTATGACTGCAGGCACAAAAGAATGAGCAACCAATACTGAGCACTGTTCAGAAGGACAAGCTATACAATAGGCACAACTGAAGTGTATTACAAAACACATATTGCATAATGACTTCCATTGACATCAGTTACTGTTGTACTGCAGGCAGAAAGACTGCAGAATGATTGCCCAGTGGGAAAAAAACTTAATGAGAAAGGCCCAAATTACAGTTTTAAGTTAAATATCCAACACTGGAGGTGACTCTCAGCTTTTACTACAAAATTATTTCCCTTTCATCCCTCTCAAACATGTGAAGAGGCCAAAAAAAAATACTTAGAATATTGCTATTACAAGCCCTCTGGAACAGGCGACTAAAATCTGAAAGATCAAATGATTAGGTAGAAAGTCACAAGTTTTAAGGGGAGTACACCAAACTATGAGACAAGAAAAAAGTTATGGATCAAAAAACAAGAGTCTCAAAAACTATTTCCACTTTGATCACAAACCATCCAAAATTCAGAAATGCAGTGTCACAATGACAGGCACTGCATAACATGTACAACATTGCCATATACATACTCACTACCCCTCAATCTCTTGGCACACAATTCTGAATAAACCAAAATCATTGGTAGAACAAAAGAGTAAAATTATGGACTTGCTAGAAAATCTCATTTATGAGGGACATAACAGAAGTGCCAAGAAAACATCAAGAGACACCCCCACCCCCACCCATTATCACAAGAACTCTGGACAAAAGCATAAAGCCAGGGAATGTACCATGTGTTACGAGGAGAATATTGAAGTCCAATGTTCTAGTAGCTTCAGACCTTAAGATTGTGCTACATAATCATTTTGTGAGCAAGGAAAAGACCAAAAATATCAGGCAAGCATTCTACAACATTCTCCTAGCCCCTACCCCATGACCTTTCCTCAGAATAATTCAAGTATTCAAAGCCAAAAATAATTTTAGAACAAATGCACAACATCAAGGATAGTTTAGAACATTGTTATGATAAACTTAGGAAGATACTAGAATAGCAGGGTTTGCATTAGCATGCATTGAAACAGTACATTCTGCAGACATCTCACAGTCCCCCCAATGTCTCAGCAAAATAATTCTTGACAAAGTAAACAAGCTAAAAAACGAGACAAAGGCATAACATCAGGGATTTAAAACAATGTTCTTATGAACTAAAAGATGCTAGAACAGATTTTGCAAGAGCATGTATTACATGAACCCACATTTTTGATGAGGAACAAACTAAAATGACCAGGCAAAACATCTAAACATTGTGCAACATTCTAGCAGCCCTATCCCTCTCCTAGCCTATCAACTTAGCAATTCTAGACAAAGCCAAAAATAACCATAGAACAAAGGCATAACACAAGGGATAGTTTTAAACATTGCTATAATAAATCTGCATGAAGCAAAACCACCACAAGACAAAGGCATTACATTAGGGATTTAAAATACTGGGCTTGATGTTAAAATAAGATTTTGCAGTAGCATGTGTTGTATGATCCCACAGTTTTGTGAAAGAACAGACCAAAAATACTAAGCACCTGGACATTGTGCAACATTCTCACAGGCTCTACCAACCTAACCTCTCAGCATAATTCCAGACACAGGCAAAAATAACTGCAAAAAAGGCGTAACATCAGGGATAGATGAAAACATTGCTATGATAAACTTAGAAAGAGATTGGGACAGAGTTTGCATTACCACTCTTTAAAATAGCAGTACATTCTGCAGAATTCTCATAGCCTCTACCCCCTCCACAATATCTCAGCACGATAATTATGGATGAAGTGAAAACAAAACAAAAACAAGACAAAGATGTAACTTTAAAAATGTGCTTATATAATGCATGACCCCACATTTTTTAATAAGAAACAAACAAAACACTGTGAAACATTCTCACAGCCCCTAAGCATGCTCCCAAGCTCTCAACACAATAACTATGGACAAAGCAAAAAATTATCATAGAACAAAGTCATAACATCAGGGATGGTTTTAAACATTGCTGGTATACACAATACTAGCATACAAGGGTTTGCATTTGTATACGTTAAAACAACATCTGTATGTTCTGCATCATTCTCATAGCCACTGTCCCCCCACTACTAATCTTTCAGCACAATTGTAGATAAAATAAAAATAAATTAATGAACATTCTTGTGCAAGACTGGCTAAAAAGATTACATCAGATCTGGACATTAATTATTACAGACAAACTTCCCTTTCTCAATCTCTTAGCAGACGAATTCTGGACAAAAGTAAAATAAAACTGTTATAACCACAGCCCCCCCCCCCCCAAGTCCTCTTAGCCCAAGAACTCTGCACAAAAAAATAACACAATTATGTCCCTATGTTTTCTTACCCCCCAAAAAAATAAAGTTAAAAATAAGCCCCACAGCTTAACTTGTATGCAGTTGATAGAAGGCTACGACTAATCCTGTGCTCCCTCTTCACAACTGTAGACTGATCTGTTGCTTGCTTCCCCTTCACAGAGTACAGACCAGTTCAGCCCTTTTAAATTGCCTTTAAAAGGACAGTTTTTCAGATCTTTTAGAAATTGGCCTTACAACAGTAGTTGAAAATACCTTAGCTTCTCCCACAATCTCTCCTGGAAAGCTTGAATCAGCCGTCCTCCATCCTCACGCCAGTGATCCAGAGCCCAGATCTGCCACTGATAAAAAGCAAAGTAAACTCCTCTCTTGAAAAACAAGAATAGTAGTAATTCCTGCTACACACGTGTGCCTTTTTAAAGGCACTTGACACAGGAAGTGCTTTGAAGGATCAATCAGGTCCTTACTTCATCACTTCCATGTAAAAAAAACCGACAACTTACTTCCCTGGCTGCTGCAGCCAAACAGGTCCCTTGCTACACTGAAGCACACCTGGTTGAGTGCAGCTTACAGGCAAGTTAAAAAGAAAAAAATGGAAAAAAAAGTTTACAATCACACAGTGACATCACACAGCCATGCGGACGTCCTCCAGGTGCTGAGTAACAAATGGAGGAGACAGAGAAATGGGCATCTGCTCTATGGGGGCCCTCATTCACCGGGAGATAATTAGGGGCTCCCTGCAGCCACAGGTTCAGTGGGTGCCTAACGCCAGCTATGATTCTAACTGTTAGTAATTGAGCTTTATCTGCTCTAACCTTGACATATTTAATTTTTCAATAAACATTTCCATTTGTACCTTTTCTTGATGTATACATTTCTCTGCTTTGTACAGATTTTCATAAAATTTCTGAATTATTTTTAATACCTCTACAATAGCTGTGGTTACTTTGCTTGTTATAGGCAGCCTAAGCTTGGTAACAAACATTTCTACTTACTGTTGCCCTAGCCATTGTGCTAAAAGTTTTTGCGCTGTGGAGTTATTGTCAAAAAATAGTTGCATAATAGCAATCTTTCTAAACTCATACATATTATCAAGGTAGATCCTTATTTTCTCTTTTGTACTCTGCAACTGCACCTCTTCTTGGTTCTTGCACTGTGAGATTCCCCCTATTCTGCAATATTTGTTATTCCCTCTCAATAATTCTTGTTACTTCATAACTATACCTCTTTTTCTTTTATTCCCCCAATTTAAACTCCACTTTAATTTATCCCACTCCCAGCTATATTTTCAGAAGATATGTCTATCTCCTCTAATAACTCCCAAATAATTTCCACTACTCATTCCTTAAATTCCTTTCTTTTTAACAAATAGTTGGGGAAGTACCAGTGTCTCATTTTTATTTCATTAACCTACATTTTTATTTAAGTTATTATTGGCATGTGATCTGAAATAGTTATTGGATCTGTATCAAAACTTTCAATTAAATGCACATGTTCCTGTGAAATATAATTTCTGTCTAACTTCTCCCAGTTTTTGTACCTTGGGGAATAATATGTAAATTATGTCTGAAGTACTGAATTCATACCTTCCATACCAAATATTTTCATAAATTTATTCAAAAATCTACCATTTTTGTTATATTTCCCTTCTAGGCCCCCCTCCAGATATATCCTCATTGTTGCCAATCAAATTACAGTCCCCACTTGTAAGTAATAGTTCCTTCTGAAAGCTGATTATTTCTCCAAGAATTTTCTTAAGCTTCATTGTAGCAGTTTTAGATGAAATATAAATACTTGCCAGCATAATCCTCATCCCTAGCCAGTAATCCCTTAGTACTACAAATCTACCATTATTATTTTTCCCCTCTTCTATCACATAGGTTCATAGGTTCATAGGTTCATACTAGGCTATCTGCCCGAGGGCATTTACAAGCCTAGCCCATAGTTTTGTGGCTTACGCCACCCCTTTAGTATGGGGAACTATACCCATTATTTTGCTGTGCCTCTGTTGAGCAGTGACACTGAGGTAATCCCTGGGGTATATCTGCGATCTCCCATCCATTGGTCAAGATTTCTCTTGAACAAGGCCAGCGAGGTGCTCTGCCTCACATATACCGGGATTTTATTCCACAGCATAGGGAGTCTTTGGGTGATGAATCTATCCCTCCAGCACGTCCTATTAATAGCCGTGTCGAGGTTTAAGTCTCCCGCCTTGTGGCTCTGACGGATCTAGATTTTTGAGGTGAAGCATATTCATCAAATCTGGGTTTGACATGGCCTTGTATGTTAGGCAAAGGTCACCTCTGAGCAAGCGGTAGCGACTGAATAGAGCTGGAGTTCTTTCAGTCGGGCAGCATAGGACAGATGTTTGAGACCCTTTATCCTTTTGGTGAGGAACTTTTGTGGCCTCTCCAGCTGCTGCAAGTGTCGGGTCAGATACATTCGAATGGGGCATTGTACTCAATCATTGGTCTGATGAGTGATGAGTATAGGGAGACTATGACCTCCCTTGATCTAGATGAGAATCCCTTCATGATAAGGTGGGCAATGTAGAAGGTCTTCCTAACTACTTTAGCTACATGGGTGTCGAATGACAGACTACTATCAACCTGGGTCCCCAGGTCCCTGATAACTTCTTCTGTACTCAGTGGATTGCCACCTATTTGGTAGCTAGGGGTAACCTTGTTTTTCCCGAAGGGTATGACTATGCATTTTTTGGCATTTAACTTTAGGCCATAGCTCTGGCACCAGTTATCCGTTTCTGTGAGACCCTTCTGAAGGATATCTGTGTCAGATGTGTTTTCTACTTTGGCCCAGTTTGCAGTCATCTGCAAACTTTGTCAGCCATAACCCTCCTGTGTTTGCTTGTACTTCGGAAAAGTAGATGCCAAACAAGAGTGGGCCCAGGACTGAGCCCTGTGGTACACCACTTGTGACAGGCTTTGAGTCTGACATGGCGCCAGCAACTCTGACCCTGTGGGTTCTGTCACTCAGCCAGTTTGCAACCCATCTTGTGATGTATGGGTTAACATTTAAGCTGATGAGTTTTCAATGATACCCGAGTGGGGTATTGTATCAAAGGCCTTCGCCAGATCGAGGTAGGCTGTATGGACTGCCTTTCTCTCATCAATGGCTTTGGTGACTGTTTGAAAAAGTCAACCAAGTTTAGAAGGCATGATCTGCCTTTGACAAAGCCAAACTGGGATGGATCCAAAGTCTGCAAATTCCCTATGTCTTTATTTATGAGGTCCATTATGATCCTCTCCATGGCTTTGCAGATAAGGCTTGTCAAGCTAATGGGCGGTAATTTCCAGGGTCGGTGGATGCACCGCCTTTGTGAAGTGGGACCACAGTTGCAGTGCGCCACTCCTGGAGTGCGTATCCAGAGGTAAGACTATGATTAAACAGCTGTCCTAGCTGTGGGTTTAATTCCTCGTTGAGTTCGTGGAGCACACAGCCGGGGACACCATCAGGTCCCATGGATGCTGTGTTTTTGCTTTGGAGAGAGCAGTTCTCACTTGGGCGTTGGAGATGTTTGGGGGCTGCAATCGCTTGGTATAGATATCTCTCCTTTTGGGAGAAGTTTGCACTGAACCTGTCAGCCAGTATGTTGGCAATGTCTGTAGGATCAGTAATCTTCACATCATTTTGAACTAGTTCTGAGCATATCTGGGAGTTTCCTCCCAGGTTTCTAACATAGCTAAAGAAGGCCTTATGATTGTCTTTTGAGTCTTTAGCTATTTTTCTCTCAAAATTTGCTTTGGATGATTTTATGAGAGCTCTTAGTTTTTACTTATAGTGATCAAGGGTGTCTTACCTTTTAAGGATTTTGCTCTATCTTGTAGTAGCTTCCTCCTTTTGTTGTAGAGTTTGTTTATGGCTGGGGTCCACCAGAGTGGACGCTTGCCTTTGGTACAAAGAGTCTTTGTTTTGCTTGGGATTGCCTTATCCATGCAGTCCTGCAGGTGCTGGTAGAAGGCATTTGTAAGTGATTCAGTGGCTTGAGTACTGTTTTCCGTCGGCTCGGGGCCTTAAAGGAGACCACACTAGTCTTTAGAAGTGTGAAGTCGGCTTTCGAGAAGTTCTTTACTGTGGTCTTTTTATTTCAGGTGGGGTGGGATGAGGACCTCCAGCGAGATTAGTTTGTGATCTGATCTCACCAGTGAGGGTATACTTCGGTGTTGAACATTGTGCTCCCATGTTCGTGATGATGAGATCAAGTATGCTTTCTCCTCTTGTGGGGATGGTGACTAGTTGTTCCATGGCATTTGAGTTTATGAATTCCAGGAACTTTTGGGCTAGGGTGTTTGGGCTTGAGTAGTGTTCCCAGTCTATATTAGGGTAATTGAAGTCACCTAGTATGATGGTGTTTGGTGATACATTTATCCCCTCTAGTGTTTTCAGGAAGGCCATGTGAGGTTCCTGAGTTTGTGAGGGTGGCCTGTAACATGCTACAATTTGCAGAGCAGTCTTGCCTATGGTTAATTGCACCTGGATGGTCTCCGATGCATCGTGCGTTGCCACCAGTCTTGAGGTGTGGGTGTCTTTGATGAATATGGATACCCCCCCCTCCTTTCTTGGTATTGTCCAGATTTTGGGGCCGGAACGCATGATAAGAGGTAAAACCTGATAGTGCTGGGGTGCTCTCCACAACTGGAGTTCTTCCCGCAATTAATATAAGGAATCCCCTTTTTCTTTGTCCCACATATTCTACCTCATAACCATCCTGAAATTCTTTATTTATCAAATTAACACACTCAGTTCTTTCCAAATGTGCCTCCTAAAGCATAGCTATTCGCACTCTGCTTTTTAATATAGTTCACTACTCTTTTTTTGTATATATCTGTGAGACCATTCACATTTAATGATAATATGGAAAGTGACATTATGATAAGAAGTTATTATTCCCACCTGTTGTGTATAACATTTTTTTAAATGTCTAGATTCAGCGTTTGTGTTACATACATACACTAATGTTTGGCAGGTTAATCTTTTATACAGTTGTTTCTTGCCATATCATTTCAACTTATGTTACTTCTTACAAGACTTTTTTGTTTTAATGAAAACCCTCAAAAAAAAAAAAAAAGCCACACCCCAGAACAACCGCAGAACCTATTAATACTAGCATACAAAACTATGTACATCTTCAAAGAATAAAGTTTAACCCTCCTAATAGAAACAATTGTCCCAGGTTGACAGTCACACTCACAGGCTTGAATTAGTCTATAATGAAGGTTATCCATACTAAGATGCATTGTAAAGCCTGTGCTTCTACTTCCACTAACTGCTCACTGTTTTATCTTATCTTTACTCTTCTCCTAGATGTAGAAAACAACTTGAATGCTTTCAGAAAGTATTATCTCCTAGCCACTTAAAGACAAACTGCACCCAAAGACTGAAAAAACATGTTTATTTCATCATGTCTTGGCGTTTTCTATTATTTAACAATACCCTGGGATTATTTATCTGTTTTTATATTTTTACATGAAATTCCAAAGTCTGACTACATGGGTTCTAGCATCTTGATGTGATTTTGATTTTTTAGTCTACCTCTTGTATCCCACAATGCAGTGTTTGGCTTTAGAATATTATATCACACAGACATTTTAGCTGCAAAGCCCCTGGCTCTAAATTAACTTTGTAATTTGTCTCTTGCAACTGTAAGACTTATACAAGTTGTCTGGAGCAATTTTTATACAAGTAAGTCATTGTTATGCATCATCTCACTTTTATTTTTCCCACATTGTAAGTCAGTATGCCAGGCTCCATGTGCTGTTTTGTTTCTAATTCCAGTCCCTTCAGTTTTTTTAAGAATTAATGTGCACATTATGTGCATTCCTTTTTAGAAAGCCACCCCCATATTAGTATTTACTTTGTTTATCTAAATGTGCTTGTTCGGTTCCATTCTTTTTTTTTTCTTTTTTAATTCCAAGACACTGCCATGTGTATTTATTAAATATGCCATGGCATTCATTCAAATGAAAGTAAGATTCTTTATTACAAGGACATTCACATTTCTGTCCCTGCATCAGACAACAGATCAAAGTACATGCACTGACTAAAATTACAAGAATTCCAAGAATGGCAAGAATAGACGATGGTTGCAGGAGTGAAGTAAATACAGGTCGGGGACAGGATTCCTGGAGTGCAAAATGTATGCAATACCAGAACAGCTTCTGTTCCATGCTCATAATGAAATATATCGAGTCTTGGCTGGCAGTTTGTCTGAGCTTCATCAGTTATTTCATTAGTGTACATGTATGACTTAAGTTTCTGCACTGTAAACTGCACTCATTAGGGTGATCCAGTGTAATGTCCCTTTTGGTATGGTCCTGTCCTAAAACTTGTCACAAAGCTACCTTAATTATAAAAAGAAAGAAAGAAGAAAAATCTAGGGCCTAAAACATAAAAAACTATTCAGACCATCTGAAAGCATGTCACAAGCCTTTATACAAATATTAATCATCAGTTTGGGTTGGAAGTGGTCAGATTTTTTTTGGGAGAAAGTCCAATGACTGAATATGTTATATAATTATTGACTTTTGTCTTAAAAAGATTTCTTTTGTTTTTGGGGGAGATTTATTTAGACAGAAGAAAGGAACAGCAATGGGGGCATCTTTTGCCCCCTCTTATGCCAACCTAAGTATGGGCTTGTTTGAAAATGAGTACGTGTATAGAAGTGAATTTTTTCACAAACATGTCATTTTGTACTATAGATTCATAGATGACTTGATATTTTTGTGTAAGGGTGGTGAAGATGAAATGTTTGTTTTTTCGGCTTTTCCCAGTTAGGGTTCGCCACAGCAGAACACTGTTCCGCTAATGATTGGCAGTAGATTTTTATGGTGCCGAGTTGCCAGCCTGATGCCCAACCTTCAGCAAAGGCACGCCCATTCACGCATGTCTTTCGGAGGCCATTTGACCGTGGGGAGGACATGCAGACTCCACACAGAAGGCACTCCAGCTGAGAATCGAATGGGAGAACCTCTTGCTGTGAGGCAACAACGCTACCGCTGTACCACCATGGCTTATAGAAGGATTTATTAGAGTGCTGGGCAACAACAGATTTGGATTGGCATTTGATGGATTAAAGGTGGGGAAAATTGTTCCTTTTTTAGATGTAGTTTTGGATGGTAGTAATAACACAAACATTTACACCTGAGTACATAGGAAATTTGAAAATGGAGTACAATTTGTAAGGGCTGAAAGTTGTCATTCCGCTTACACTATTAGCTCCATACCTTTTGGAGAATTTGTATGCATATATAGACTGTGCAATAATGAAGTTGACTATGTAAGGGAAATGAAGAATACTATAAATATGTTCAAAAGCAGAGGTTTTGATCAAGAAATGTTGGAAGGTTGTTGGAAAAAAATCTTAAAAGAATATATTTGCAATACAACGAGAGAACAGTCAGTAGGAAAATTAAGTTAAAAAAAGTGACGACAGAAAAAATGATATTTATTTTATCACAACATATAGTAGTTTTAGTATCATACTTTAAAAGTGTTGGTTGGCTATTGGACATATATTGAGAGTTTAAGTGACATGTTTGTGAAAAAATTAGGGGTCTCTGTGATGTATTATAGAAGAGGGAGAAATTTAAAAGACTTAGTTAAATCAAAAATAACATTTCCTGTGCAGAATATACAGAGAGGTTTAAACAGTTTAGCTACAAGTGTTTGTGGTAAATGTCAATCATGCAACTTTATTGTTCAGAGTTTCAGACAGATTAATGGTCATATTTTTGAAGTGAAGGATAGTTTTTGCTGTCATTCTGAGGGCATTGTTTATGCCCTCAGATGTCCATGTAAAAATATTATATAGGTGAAACTAAAAGATCTTTTAAAGTAAGATTGCTAGAACATGTTAGAGATATACCCAGAAATAACAAGGTAAGTGCTATAGCTAATCATTTTAATATAAAACATGCAGGTAATAGTGACGGTCTTAAAGGTACTGTTTTAGAGCAAATTAAATTGTATAATGATGAAAATGATCTTAAGAATAAATTATTGGTGAAAGAATCAATTTACATTTTAAAATTGAACACTATGTCACCCAATGGGTTGAATAATGAAGTCAATTGGAGATGTTTTATTTAATTTTATGAATTAATTAAGTTGTGATGCAATTAGAGTAAATAGTTTAATTGTGTGATTGGTATATGTATTTAGGCAGGTTGTGATTTGAAAATGTTATATTCCTGAAGGCTTGTAAGAGCCGAGACGTCAGAGCATTCATTTTATTAAATTTTGCTGTTGGAATACTAGCTGGTAGTTTTATTTGGATTTTGGATTTTCCATTGTGTGGTGCAGCCAACTGAAAGCCTTATTTCTCTTCTTGGTTTCATACAGGCTACTGAGAGGCAACTTCTGCCTTGTGTACAGTGTCTCACCAGACCCTGTTTTGTCAGACAAGTTACACATTTGAAGTCCAATGATATTAGAAATACCTGCTTAAGGGACCTCTGTCACTTTTGCAAAATTAATAGAGCATATTGGGGGGATAAGTATGTGTCAGAGAATATCACTTCTGTGGAACAGGCTTCCCCTCCACATAAGGCAGAAAATGTTACTTAGACAAATGAGCAGGCAACCACAAATAAACCCATGGTTTAGCACCAATGGCCCTCATGTATGGGGGGAGCATGCAAGTACCAAACAAACAGTTGTGCTGCCTGTATTTAGAGATTCTTATTGCAACATATATAAGGGCTAATAATTGCCATGGAAATACAGGGCTAGGCTTTAGAAGATCCTCACAGATCAGTAGCCTAGCAAGTACCCATGAACAAACCTGAAAAGATGTAGAGGTTTCTAGCCAAAAAATCTCTGGACTTAAGAACATCAGAAACTGTGAGAGGAGGCTGAAGCTGGGTCCCTATACACTGTGCCTTACAGAATCTTAAGTGGTGATCTGTGCCTTACTGACCACGACATTACAGATCTGGTTGTGCTTTACCTTCTAAAACCCAGTACAAAAAACAGCACATCTAACTAGAGCAACAGACCTGAACCTTCATCACAGATAAAAAGAACGTGAAAAGGTAGACTCATCACCTAGCAACCTACCCCTTCTCTGGAATACACCTCCCCTGCAGTTTAAGCAATGCAATTCAAAAACTTTCTTCAAACCTATTCAGGATAATTGGATGGGCACTTTTAAAATTGCCTTGTGACTAACTGGCCTCTCCCTTTTTCTAAAAGTCTTATTTGATGCACTGGGCATTCCCTGACCACATAGTTTAGGGGCCAAAAAAAGGATGGGGGGCACATATCCCCTTAAGACTGCTACATGGTAGTAGCAAAGGTCCACAGTCTTATCACTCAAATCAACTAAACCCATTTATCTAACAAACTATAAACTGAAAATCACGGCTGCAACGCCGGTCACTGCAAAAACACTGATGTTTATTATTCAGATACACATAAGTGCTTTTGTCTTTAATGATGCAAAGACTTCTTCAGATAAAACAGTGTATCAACTCTCCACCATTTAAAACTTTCATGAAGTCACATGACCATTTAAAATTCAATCCTTAAAGGCATACTCTATAAAATTCATGTTTCAAATGCATATATAAATTAATAACAATTCATACACTACTTAAATATTGACAATGTTGATATGAAATATCTATTAAAAACAATTAACTAAGGAGAACACATCCTTTGAAATTCATAATCACAAAAAACTGTAAATATCAGGCCATGATTTATAGAATATATGCTCTTAGTTTTAACAAATAGGTAGTCAAGGAACTTTCATTCAACCTGGGGCACTATCTGCCTTCAATCGCAGTTGCCAATACAGTTATTTCTTTTCTAACAATAAGCCTCAGGGTCCTCCTCTCGGATTCATATCCATCTTCTCCAAAACAATAAACTTGAATTCATGCCCCAAAATCTCCATTATATGTTTGGATAACACATTCATATTCCTGTTTTTTCTAATTTCATATAAATGTTTATAAATCCTTTCTTTTAATTTACGCTCAGTTTTTCCCTCATAAAGCTGTCATACCTGCCATAAAGCTAGATAGACAACTCCCCTTGTATTGCAGTTATGTTTATCCTTGACCATAAACTCTTCCCCTTTTACAGAAATGGTATCACTAGAAATTATATTTTTCAGTAGTTGCAACTTCCACATTTAGTCATACCATAAATTATATTACTATTATCATTGCTTTTTATAGATTCAAACTCTTAAAGCTCCTTCCTTTTTTATATATTATTACAGGCCTGTCTCCCATTTTCTCTTTTATGGCAGCATTCTCATTCATAACACCCCAATTTTTATTTAAATCCCACTTAATTAAATAATAATCCAAAGGAAAAAATAGTAATAAACTACAGTTGTAATTAATTCTTGGCCTACCCATTTGTTCATTTTCAATAACTTCTTTAGTCTCCAAAGCTCTTATGTTAATCATATGGTCTTTCAAAATGGGCACAAAAAGTAATTCCTTCTTTTATTGATCACCTTATTCATAGAGTTATCAATAAAAAATTCAGAGTACCCTCTTTTTAAAAGCATATTCTTTAGCCTTTCACATTCTTCCATAAAAATAATTAAACACTGTCTCCATTCGTGCTGCCCACACAAACTGTCCCTTTACTATAGCCTTCTTCTGTGTTACAGGATGTGAGCTTGTAAAATGTTAAAATAAATTAGAGTAAGCTGGTTTCCTGTATATTTTTTTCAAATAATTCATCTGTTGACTATATCTTTCACTAGCAAAATGTCCAAGTAGTAAATGCAATCTTCCCCTATATCACACATAAACTTCAAAAAATCAGTGGCTTTATTAATATATTCAATAAAAGGGGGAATCTTTGTAATTTCATCCTTCTGTACAATAGATATATCATCCAGGTACCTCATATAGAGGCACCATGAATCCTGTTCATTATGAAGTTCCTTTCCCACACAGTCATTACCACACTGGCATATAATGGTCCGCAGGCAGTCCACGACTTGAATGGCAAAAAACTAATGCCACAGCTCCCTATGGTTTGAATGAGGTTATATCCCTTTCCAGTTATTTGAAAATGAAGGTATTAAATTATTAAGTTAGTTGATGAGGGCATTAGAATTCATTGAAGGAATTTAAAAAAAAATGGGGGTTCTAAGACAACAATGGGTAGAGGTGCCAATGATTATGGACACAACTTTAATGATATTTTTAATGTACTTGCACATGTACTTTTTGGTTCCTTGGTCTATTTGATTTTTAATGTATGTATTACATTATGGATTTTTTTATTTTTTTTTTATATTTTACTTTTTCATTCCATATTTTATTTTACTTTTATTGTAATTGTGGATCCTGTGCTAAAAATGGTCTTTTTTGGTAAGAGGTGGGTGGGTATTGTTCCTTTAAGACAAGTGCTTTGAATGAATTGTGAAATAATGGCGAGTTTTTAGGGGTTATTTAAACTTGTTTGAATGTAACAACAGTACTCTGATAACTTTCTGCTATATGAACAGGATGAAAGCTCTTAGTGGATGTATTTATTTTCAATAAACTAGTGTTGATTATTTTCTTTTGACCATTTTTGGACATTTTTGGGAACTATCGTAAATGGACCTTATGTTTTTTTTAACATGACCTGGTGGTCTGGCAGTTTTTGGCTTCATTGCCTGCTGTTTCCTGCATAAAAAACACAAACACCCCAAATTTCCTCTTCTTGCTTACAAAGCTGTTTCTTCACAAATGGCTTTTCTTATGTCTTACCTAGTGCCCCAGTCTGGAAACAGGACTTATCTATACTCGATCACAGTGTGCATTGTTGACTGTAGAAATATAAACTTCTAGTAAGTGTGCAGTACCAACATCAGGATTATAGAGCACAGACCTTCCTAGAAACCTGTATCCACAAATACACAATCATAGCTGGCATGTACACACTGGCAGGACTACTGACTCAACACTTGTATATAAATGTTCTTATATTATTATTATGGTAAGTCTAAAATAAGATTAAAAATGGGTAACAGAGCATATAATAAATGATGCTTTAAACAAACACTAATAGTGCCCCTACTCCTTTCCCCACCATCAACTTAGTGGCTACAGCAATTAACTTGCAGCACACCCAAGTGTCTGCAACAGCACATAATGGGATATGAAAGTGATAATGGAGTGTAAATGCACAACTGAAAATGTCCGTACATTATCAAATTAACAAAGGAACAACTGACACTCAGTAATTGTCAACTTAGCACCAATAGTCAGGAATGCAAGTAAGCAATCATGCTATCATTCTGTGATTTTTAAGAACAGTATTGCTTAATAATATTTCTATTCCTTGGGAGAAGATACTCTGGATAAAAATTATGTAGGTGCAACAGTTACATTTTATTAGAAATTACTGGGGTGCAATATGTACTGTTATGGTCAGTGATATTTTTACCCTTTACGTGTAAACACCACCTCCTCAGTACTTTTCTCCTACAGCTGAGTATTGTCACCTGCTGATGTTTTCACCATCTATAGTTGGCATCATTCTCACAAATGCTACCCTCTGTAACTGGGCACATAAGGTACCACTATCCTATTGCCTTTACCGCTTGCTATCAGGCAACATTAGCTTTAATTATCCTAGTATTCGCTATAGGGTCCTAGTTCTCTTGACAGAGTATCCTCTGCACCCACTTATTTACTGTTTGTTTCTTGGGTAAGTGAACTTGTTTGAAGAACTTTTTCAGCCATAACCCAGGCCAAACTGGTAAATAAAAGACCAACATAAGTAACTTCTTAAAGCCTGAATTTGCACTTCTGTGGATTCAGCTTAAGATTAACTTCACATGCTCTTGAACTTTCTTGAGGTTTCTGTTATGCTCAACTTCGCCATTACCTCCTACTAGAATATAATTTACTATAATAGCACATGGATACCCAAAAAAAAATCTGTTCCATTGCATGCTGGAAGACTTCTGGCAGAATTTATCCCAGCTGGCATTCTCAAAAATCTGTACCTGCCAAAAGGAGTACAGAAAGTCGTGAGCAATGAGGATTTTCAGTCGAGCAGAATTTGCCAAAATGAACTCTTTGCATCTAAGACAGAAAAAATAATGGCATTTAGCATAAGAACAGCGACTTCTTCAACTGTACCCATTGGATGTTAAAGTCTTTTTAGTGCTTTATTTAAATCTCTTAGATCAATACATATTCTGATATCATCTGAGCTTTTCTTATGAGCTACCTGCGTGGAAGACACCCATTCAGTAGGTTCATCAGCTGGACAGATTACACCTTGTTGTACCATTTTGTCTAGCTTAGCTTTGACTCTGCTCTGCATAGCTACCAGAACTTTCCAGGCTGGTCTAACAACTTGGCTGACCTGTGAGTCTAACGTCATGGAGTACACAACTGGTAGTTTGTCTAGTTTGTCTTCAAAAAGATCAGCATAGGTAGAGAAAACAGACTGGCTGAAATTAGAATAGTTGTCTTTCAAGCTTACATTGTGGATTTCCTTATTAAATGAAAGTCCCATTTTCAAACTGTCTCTGAGGCCTAATAACGACTGTACATGCCTTTTGACCATACAAAATTGCAAGTCATAGCTGTTCCCAGCAGAGAAACATGAAAGCACTACTGAACCTTCAGTCTGAAGTTCTTCACTACCATAAGCAACAAGCTTCGCACACTTTGCCAAATCAAGCTTTTCACCAGCACATACTCTATCAAATGTTTCTGCTGACAAAACATTGCACTTTGAACCTGTGTCAACTTTGAGCTCTATGGGTCTTCCATTTATCCGAACATTTCAAAATACTTTATTCCTTGCTCATAAATCTACTGCATTGACTGATTCATTAAGCACAGGCACACCATCAACACAAAAAGTAGGGTCACAGCTTTCTAATTGATCAGCTTGTTTTTTTCTTTTAATAAAAGTATGAGCCTCATTTGATTTACAAAATCTTTGGAATTGATTCCACTTTTTACATATGTGGCATTGCTGACCAAAAGCTAAGCACTTTTTTCTTTTGGACATATGACTACCACCACAGTTACAACAGTTGACTATAAGGCTATGTGAAGGCATATGCTTTGAGTTTGCTAACTCACCCTTGTGCTTCATTGAGACTGTGCATACTCTGGAATTTACTAGAATGCTACAGGGCTTACTAGTGACTGTTGCAAGGCTCAGAGTTGCTGTCATGTGCTTGGGCATGTTTCTTTTAACCACGTGCTGCATACTATCAACATGAGCACTAGAAGATACTGGAAGCTTGCATTTCTCATTTGTAAGCATATTTGTGTGCTTTTCTGTAAGCTCATATATCTTACAAATCTCAATGGCCTTATTTAAAGTTAAATCACTGTCACGAAGGAAAATCTTTCTCACAACATTATTTTTAATACCACACACGTCTGTCTTTATCAACTCATCCCTTAAATCACCAAATCTGCACGCTTTAGCTTTATTTATCAAGTCATTTATATATGCTGCAAAATTTTCACCAGACATTTGATCTCTTGTGTAAAATAAGTGCCTTTTCATTGTAATATTTGTTTGAGGGTTACACATTTCTCTAAATTTATGTTTTAAGTACTTGGGGTCTTCCCTTGATTCAGCCAGTACCACTATATATGGTGGTTTCCCCCTGTCCTGCAAATACAGCAGATGCATACACAAATGAATGCTCTCTTTCTATGACTTCTGAACCAGCTAAATTAAGCAGAATAAATGTGTTTGTACAGTTATCTTTATCAGAAAATGTGGCTTGTATGAAAATATCATAATGTTGCTCAAACACTCTCTAGTTCTCCGCAATATTATTATCAAATACAAGACGACCTGGTTTTTGAAATCTGTCTGTCATGGCAACAAAGTATGCCCTAACATGGCCTTTGTAATTATATATGAACATGCACATATAGCCAGTACTTGTAATAATATTTAAATGCACAATAAACTCTTTGAAATACTGTACTTTGCAAAATATGGCTTGAAATGGCTGTATTTTGTGAAATAACTGTACTGTAATACTGCACAAACTTGTGAACACTTCATACACCTCGGATATCTTGAATAGCTTTAATTAATATGAAAAAATAGCTCATAGTGAAAAGAATGTGGTTATTTTCCTTATTTTATACATTTTATGAAATTTGGACATTATTTCAAACATTTTCTTAACTATTTTGAATATTTTTATCACTATGTCACAGTTTTGGACATTTCGTTTAATAAGACATTTGTTTGAGCATTCTGTGTGCTTTGTTCTATATTCTTTGAGCAAGAAATCATTTAAGCAAGTTTTAGTACCTGAAATTCTTTTATGACCTGTTTTGCGAGTTATATGTTCAGTAGGGATGATCCATTCCTCTATATTCCTCCAACATTAACTGAGTGACCAAGACGCACTTGATTCTAGATCCCATTCTGACATCATGTCATTTGTCCTTGGTTAAAAGTCAAAATGAACAGACAGTGTAGTTCATTTATATGCTTTATTACATAGAAACACATTAGGATGGATGGCACCAATACAAAATATAAACAAACTGATCAACTGATAGACTACACAGTCATGCATGGTTACATCTCAACAGCTTACTACAAAATGGCAGTCAGGCTCGCACGTGCTCAGTATTTATACACTTGTGCAAGCCCATGGAAAGCTTACACATACTTACTTATCTACAATGACTATATTAGCATAAACAGACCCACAGGCTAAATTTTGCAAAAAGTACTGATTTTCAAAGAATATACAGTTATTGTACAGGACCAACCTTAATAATTCAGTAAACATTTCAATTCTTTCCTTGGGGAAGTCATTGTGTGTGTAAAGGAATTCAGTAAACCACTGCATACGTATATCATATGGAATTGTAGTATACAAGTCTTTGATGTCTATGGTTATAAAAATATATTACTTGTCAAAGACTAACTCATTGCATTTCTTTAAGAAGTCCCATGAGTCCTTGCATACATGTGGGACCTTTTGTACCAGTCCTTTTAGGTGGTGGTCTAAGAATTTTGCTAGTGGAAAAGTATTGGAATTCCTTACATCCACTGTAGTGGTGGATTGTTACTATTTTTGTGAATCTTTGGTACCCCAAAAATGGTGGGTATCATAGAATTTTTCAAGTTCAAATAATTATATCCATCCAGGCTAATCTGCCTATGTGACCATATCATAAAGTACCAGTGCAATCTTATATGCCATATGCATCTAATTTTTTGAGAGCTGCCTATAGGTCTCATTAAATAGGATGTTATACATACGACCTGTGTAGTCCATCTTATTCGTGATCACAACCCCTCCACCTTTATTTGGCTTCATTATTCTTATGTCCAAAGCCCTTAATTTCTTTAATGTTTCAAGCTCCTGCTTATTCAAGTTAGAATCCAGCTTACCCCTATTCACCTGCTGGCCTATTGTGGATCTTAGATCTGATTCACAAATACTTTCAAAAGGTTGCAGCATGGGGTAGAGGGGTGGGTTACAGGTACTAAGTAATCTTAGGTCATTAACAATAGGATTAGCTTGTCCAAACATTCATCTAAAATTAAGTTTTCGAGTGAATTGTTTAAAATCAATGAATACATTTACAGTACTAGTCCCCTGACTCATAACAAAAGAAAAGCCCTTAAACAAAAGCTCAGCTTGGCTTTGATCAATATCCATGGAGCTGAAAGGAAACACTTTAAAGTCATCTGCAAAATTCATAATGGCAGTGCTAAAGCATAAGTCCTTAGAGGTATTACAAGCACTCCTCAGTTCCTCCAGGTCTTCTTGTTCTGCGGGGTGTTCCTCAACCCCCCCCCCCCCGTGGACTGAATCTGCTGGTATTGTTTCATTGGCCATGGTTCCTTCCCTGTTTGTTGTTTGCCCCTCAGTCTCAGATCACAGAAGTGGGTGATAATCCAAAGGGGGTTGATCAGGCCTGAGGTGTTCATGTTATGGGTTATTTCCCATGTTGTATCCATCCCTCAATTCCTTGGGACCCTGGTAAATGTCTTGAGCCATATTTCTCCCACACACTTGGGAGGCTGTTGGTGGTGGAGATGCTTTATTGTTGCCATATTCCAATCTGCCCCTTTCGAACTTTTTCTCCTTCCTTTCCTTCATTTTGTGAATTTGGGTATCAATATTGTGGAATACGTGGGAATGCTTGATTTTATATTGATCATATAAGCAGTCCTGTGAGATAGATTTGTCAAGTAGGCTTATTTCATTGCTCAGTTTTTCTATTTGCCTGCTATTATGTTTTACCAGGAGCTCCATCTTTTACGTCTGTGCTGGTCAAATAGTTGGAGCAAGTCCCTGTGTAGATCTGAATTTGGTGTAACCCCCATGGGGTATTTCCATAGCCTGAGAACTTTGGGTATTCTACTAGTTATAATGGACTCTAATAGGTATCTGTTCTCTAGTTCAGAAGTTTATACTCAAATCGAGTCATTCACCCATATTGTCATTATTCCTAGGAATGCACTGTCTGAAGTCAAGCTTCCTATTCAGCCAATCTGTAATATTTGTTGCTGCATTATGTTCCAAACTGTTTGCCCCATTATCTACACCGTGAGGTAAAATATTTATGCTAGTAGAAGCAGGTATGTCCCTAGTTCTTGCAGCATTAAAGATGGGATAAACACTCACCAGTGGCCTTCTAGAGGTGTCATCCCGCATATTTGGGATAGAAATAGAATCCAGTTTTTGAGTAAATTGTTGAACTAACAGTGTAAGATTACCCACTGCTTGTTGTAGATCATGCATTTCCAGTTCCTGAAATAACAGCTGTAAAGTCAAACTTCCCACTGCCTTTCCAATCACAATCCACAAACTGAGTAAAAAAGAAGACAGGAATACAAACAATGCTAAAGAAATTCAGAAGGCTGCAAGAACATCCAAAAAAATAGACCGCCATTTATTTTAGTATAATTTGTTAAAATTCACTTTAAAAGTAGACAAAGGTAAACATGTGGCTTGTTCATTCATTTTTTTAAACTGTTTCATTAGTTACAATGTTGCATTTGATAAAATCTTTGTATCTTGTGTAAGACAAAAGTGTTTGTGCAACTTTTAAATGAATTTTGTATTACCTTTAAAGTGGATTTTAACAAATTATACTAAAAATGGCAGTTTGTTTTTTGGATGTTCTTGCAGCCTTCAAGTTTCTTTGGCAGAATATAGGATTCAGTCTATATGCAGTAACAGAAATATTGCCTTGGCTGCTGAAAAAAAAATATTTTTGCTTATGTAATAATGATGACCTAATGGGCATATATTCTAGACATTAGTTTCATCCAACTTTACAAGCAATGGTCAAACAATCTCTAGGTAGAAATTGGACAGATTGCCAGATTGCAACAGCAAGTGCCCTCTGAAATGTACAAATATATGTTGGATTTGTTAGACTGGAGTGTAATTCAGATATTCAAATCCCCTAAAATATCCTGTTCCTCCCCAAATACCTGTTGTCCTTGCTGAGGACTACAGAAACACAGTTTAAAATATGGTGAGGTCGAAGAGATTCAGTGAAGAATAGCAAGGCTTTTTCAAAGAATGATAATTGAAATGTATTCACCAATAAGCTATTCCAGTTAAGACAAAGTGGAGGTCTTAAAACAAGAAGAGGAAGCAGACTTCTCTCTTCAGTGTCAATATGTTCCCTTTTGCTTGAGACTCCAGTTTGAGGTAGTGAATTGTTGACTGTGTGTTGGGGAGCAGAATACAGCATTTGCAGTGACTGCTCCTTCCTGATGGCATCATGACTCCTAGGAGATTCCATAGGAAGATGCATTGTTATACAATGGCAACATGTACAGCCTGTACCACTGTAGAATATGCGCATGCTAGCTAATAGTCTCAGCAGATTTGAAAACAATGAGAAAGAACAATGCCACTGCCACTCAAAACCATACTTCTCAGCTCCTTTGACTAAAACTTATGGTCAAATGGCAAAAATCTGAAACAATTTTAAGTATTTGTCTAATTCAGAGAAAAAATAATAACAAATTAGGCTTTGCATCAACATGAATTTTCTGACCAATATGATGCATGGTATTTTTAGTGCGATCCTCAGTGACTTTCTATAAAAGGAAAAATTATATGAGAGACAGGTCAAAAATGTGATAGAAAACCAGGGATGTTCTGCAAAATTCCATTATAAGCATTTGGTCTAGAACAAGGTAAGAAATCCAGTGAAGTGGTGCGACATAGCCACACAAAGTCATGACGTCATGACTAGAGATGAAAACTTGATGCAAAGAAATCTAGTTTTGTTCTTTGGGATCAGGAATATCCATGCACCTATCACATAAATAATATCCCAACCAAAACAGATGCTATCATTACAGATCCAGACACATTTGCAGACAAATAATTTTCTTTCATCTACTATGTATCAACAGTTATTAACAAATCTTTTTACCTAGTCCAACTATTTTCTAAAGACATATCTTCTAACTCTAGGAAAGTCATTGTCCCCACCCCTCCCCGGCCATGCACTCCTACCAAACCTTTATGTGAATATTTACCCTTTGGTGCATATCCTTGTAGGCATACTGCCAAAGTACAAAAAAAAAGTGTTTCACCAAAAAGATATTGAAATCTTTAAGATTCACAGACCATCTAAAATGTGATATTACTATACTCAGTCTCTTTAAATATTAAAATGTCTCAACACAATGGTTAAAAATTTATAACATACTTTTGTTTTTTTCCAGACATACAGAGGTAAAAGTTGAGAGGTACACCAGTTATCACATTTAACAGACAAGTAATTAAATAAAAATATAAAACCAACAAAACAACAAAGAATTAAGCACAAAGAACTTGAAAAACAAGTCTACAAACATGGACTAGTGATGAAGTTTAACGCTTTCATTCTATTTAATCAATACAGAACTTCTTCAGAACATACAAAATCAAATGACTGCTTCATTTAAAACTTGTACACAAAGGTCATATGATTCGTATTCTACCAATCAACCCAAAGCATTCATTTCCTTATTTTGTCATATCCAGTCAACATAAACTTATGTTAAAATACAAGCTAATCACTTCTTGCTTAAAGTGAATAATCATTAAAACTTTAAAATTCTATCACAGCCAGTTGCCATACAAATGTGCTAAAAATACAAACTGCTTGATTCCTTATCGAATTCGTCAAATCAATGTTTTTCTAAAAAACTTCCTTGGTTGGAACAACCAGTAGAAAAACACATGCAACAAATATGAAAGAAATAAATAACTTATGCATTTCAAAAGGAACTTTTAAAGTTGTTGTGCAACCAAAAAACATTTGATATTAATAATGTCATTTAATCCTGGATATCTGTCCGCAATCAATCTGATTTGCCAGTAGGACTCTTGTCATTCTAGTCGTGTCTTTTAATTGCCCATAAATAAACCCATGCTCACAGCTTCAGTAGCTCCAAAGGAAATTTTTTTTTTAAATCCGTGCATAGTTTGGAATGTCTTGTCATGGCATTCTTGTCATCTTTATTTTTGATAGCAAGGTTTTGCTCATAAAAGCACCTGGCAAATTTTCTAATAGCCTTTTCTATATAGAAACTTTCACATGATTCACACTGTGCAAAGTAAGCTAGTCCTTTGGAATCACAACTAAACCTCTCTTTTGGCCAGTAAGTAAAGTTGTGGGCAATGACATTCACTACTGACGAGTTTATGATGAACCTACATTGCTTGCACTTTTCACATCTGAGAGCACTTATGTTACATGATTGTGTGTAACATTCTTGATCTTGTAAAAGGTTTTATGTGCTTTCACATAATCTTTCTTATTCATGATGACTGTAGTGCCACCTTTATTAGCCTGCATGATTTGAATATCTTTATTGTTTGACAATTCCTGGAGAGATCTCCTTCCATCATATGTTGGAGTGGCTATGGGAGCTAGGGTAGCTCCAGTGTTTGCACAGATCATAATGGCCTGGTAGGAGCAGGAGTTCTTGAATAAACATCATTTATTCTCTAAAGTGATCTTTTACAAGAGATACATTGACAATCTCATTCTTTTGTGGAGGGGGATACAAAGAAGAATCCGAGATGTTCCTCAATCATTTAAACACTAGCACTTCCTTTCTGCATTTCACTGTAGGGGGTACAGCACATGCATCAATTATGTGGACATTCAGCTTTTGTTCAATACTATCACTGAAACAATAGAAGGTAAGATTTTTAGAAAAAACACTTTTGTCAATCAATATATTCACAAGAAGAGTCTGCATCTCTGGCATATGAAGAAGAACATAGTCATGGGACAATATATATGTTTAAGCAGGCTTACAAGTAATAATTTTGTTTATAAACAAGAATCTGACAATCTCAGATTTTTCTTCCTGGAACGTGAATACTCATTGCTCAGGCAAAGTAAGGCTAAGCCATTCCTGAACAAAACTGGGTTTGAAGCTACATTGGTTGAGTTGCACACGCCCACAGATAGACAAAAGGAAATGATTGGTTATGGGAAAGCTTTTCCACTTCCAATAGCGTGTGACATGAATTTAATTAAAGAGATTCTAAATGAGAACTGGAAAATAATTATTGGAAACCAGAAGATGGCTAAAATTGTTGGTAGTAGACTTTGCAACAGTCAATAAGGATGGCTTACTCTCTGCATAATATCAACTCATTTAATACTTAAAACAACCATAAAACACAGATTAAGCACTTTCATCTTACTAATACCAAGGGCTTCATCAGAATCATTAAAACACCATCCACCCAGGTATATATACCTAGTGAATTACATTTGACAACACTCGTCATCACATCAATTCTACATTTAAAGTCACATCAATGAAAAAATAATCCCACCTGAACTTCACATAAACCCTATTTAAAAATACAGTTGTTTTAAAATAGTTAGCTCTGTAATTTAAAATAGGTTGAAGTGAGATATTTTCATTAATTCCTGGTGGTTGCCCAGTTTGCAATCTCAATTCCCATTTTACTTCGTTTCTTTCTAATAAAGACTTAAAATCGCCCCCTCTAGGGCTCACTTTCACTTGCTCAAGAATAGCAAATTTAAATGAACTACATTCTGAATTCTCTTTAAGGTGTTTAAATAGGGCTTTGTTAATGTTCTGTTCTCTAACCTGGTATAAGTGCTGATATATACGTCTCCTTAGCACTCTCTTGGTTTTTCATAAGTAGAATGCAGGACATCTTATACATTTAGCAAGGTAAATGACCCCTTAGACTGGCAATTTCCTTTCACAAAAAAACTTTATAATGAATATCATTTTCTGGAATGAATCAGCAGGTTCCCAGGTACTTCTGCAAAACACTATTGTTCATTCACACAATGTTTTTTCACATTTATAATTATACAGACTTAGTTATTACTGAGGAATTTTTTAGTTTGTTTTCCAAAGGGTGAAAATCTGTGCCCTCCAAAAGATTTGATTATGTTGATGTGTTAATAGAGACTAAATTGTATATCAGAAAATTGAATTTGGCCTTATATTTTAAGGATAGAAGAAATGATTCAACCTCTGCATCCAACACTTTGGACGTTAAGAAAAAAAGTAAGTACAATCCCCCCTTGAACCCCATTTTAAGTGCTTTTGAGAAAGCAGCGACAGAAGATATTTATGACTTAGAGGTAAAAAGCTTGAACAAAAGCTCTTTTTATAACAATTTAAGTAAAGCAGAGAGAGATTTGTTGGTGAATTTTATGAAGGACAAAAATATACATATTATGAAGCTAGACAAGGGTGGGGCGTTTGTCTTATTTGATAGTTTTGATTACAATAAGGTTATATTTGATATTTTAAGACAAGGTGAGACCTATACACCTGTATCTATTAATGAAATGAATATTAATAATCAGAGGGTAGACTTATTTTTGAAGAATATTTATTAGAAAACAGAATTACTATGGATGCATACAATGTGCTGAAAATGAAAAATCCCATTGTGACAACCATGTTTGGCATTCCTAATATCCATAAATGTGTGAAGAAACCACCATTTAGACCCATAGTGGCGGGGAAAGGGTCTAAAACTTACCCTTTAGTTGTCGTGATTGACACATGGTTAAAACCTGTTTATAATAATGTGAAGCACCTAATTAAAGATTCATGGGATTTTTTTTTAGGGAGATTGAAAGGGGATCTGTGGACTCAGAACCTATCTTTTTTGACTATCGACATTGTTGATTTGTTTAGTGCAGTACACTGCATGCTGTAGTACATTGCAATTGTTACTATCTGCCCTGTTTTTATTTATGGTATTAGCTGACTGCTTATTCACCTTTTGTTACTTGTACTACATTTTCACTGCTGCCTACCTTATTTGTACTACACAAGGCTACTAGTCTTGTGGAACTCCTTTTCATCATCTTTTCTTCACCATCTCTACCTCATACCTCTACTGCTTAGGCCTTTTCCCTCTTTCCCTCTGGCTAATAAGTACTACTATTTAAATCTTTTATTATTTCCTACCTCGCCTTATCTTCCATATCTACTGCCCAAACTGTATAAACTCCATGTAGTCGTGTATGCTTATTGAGTGCTTTATTTTAATTTGCTGTTCCTCTTCCTTTTCTAGGCATGTATTCCTGCATTAAACTTCAGTACAGAACTTCCCGGTAAATGGTTTGAAACAGAAAACCACCACCACCCAGTCCAACACTGACACCAGCATTAACTATCAGAAGCTTTATGTATGTTAGTCTACTAAATTCCTACTCAGTATTTACACACCTTGTTACTAATATTTGCTAACCATTAAGCACACCTCCACATCTGAATCCCCCTTCCCAAGTTTAAATGGCTGTTCCTTTATCTCTGTTTTTATTTCTTTACTTTTCTCCCTCCTAGCCTCCCCCTTTCCCTCCCTCTCTCTAGTCTCCGTAGCACTAGTATTTCACCTCCTCCCTATTCTTTCTTTGTTATTCACTTGCCTCTCCTGCCTCTTTCCCACTACTTGCAGTTACTTTGCATATCCCCCCTTCTCCTGTATCATCTCATTCTATTATTTTCATCTCTCCTCCTTCACCTCAATCTTTCACTTCTTTTTTACCTCTCCAGATTTCATTTTGTTGTTTTTATTTACAACCTCCTGCTGAAATCCCTGACTCATCACATCACATCAAACCCATCTCTTCTCCCTAACCTATTTTTCATTCTATAGCTATTCTGCTTTCTGTATCTTTTCTCCCCACCCCCATTTGACCACTGCTCTCCTGACTCTGACTTTCTGTTTTTGGTGACGCTATACCTTTTGCTGATTGTTTTCTGAAATTTCCTGGCTGTCCAATATCTGGTTCTACCTGCTCCATTCGCTCCCCTACCCTACCCACATTCCCACACACCCCACTTTAATTTGCTTTATACTCATTTCTTCTTAACCACACCCCTTACCACCCCTCCACTTCCTCTAGCACTCTCCAATCAACATCCAGTTCCTCTTACTTCAACTCACCAATTGCACTACTTCTTCTGACACTCAATACTTCCCTAACCCCTAGCACTCAAATACATTCAGTTTGAACCTATTTGCCACACCCTCAATCCACCCACATCATGTCAGTTATTGATCCACATATTACTAACATCTTCCTTCTCCTTATCTTTACCATACCTATTCTCTTTCTAGCTACTACTGTAACCTCATATGAAGGAACCCTCTCTCTCATAAACTCCACTCCTGCTATTACATCTCCCCTAGCCACTCACTCTGCTATGCATTCTTTCCCTATTGCCCCATCTCTCTTTCTTTATTCCAATTCTTCGTTACATAACCATAAGATTTCCCCTCTGCCTACATCTCCTGTCATAACTAAAACAAGAAACTATCCCCAATTCAACCTCTTTTCATACTTCAGAAAACACATGCTTAACCTGCTTCTATCTGGCGACATACATCCAAACCCTGGCCCCAACCACTCACCTCCATAACACCACACCTAATATTTCTTCCCACATTCCCCCGTCTACATCCTCTAAGAATCTCATTATACTAGCTATGAACATTCAAAGTTTCATGAACAAAATCTGCCCTTTCCATGCCTGGATGTCTTCATGCATCCCTGATATTTTTTGCATTTCTGAAACCTAGCTCAAGCCTCATATATCTGATTCAAAAATACTCCCACCAGGTTATAATATCCTATGGATGATCGCATTAAAAAGAAAGGTGGAGGTGTTGTTATTCTCTATACCCACCAGCTGCCCCTATCACCTCCTCAGATTTCCACCCAGTGAAATTCTCATAGCCAACTGTCAAATAAATAATCATAAGAAAATAGCTATTGCCTCCATTTATATTCCCCTTGGAAATAATATCCCTGTCTTAGAACATTTTCTCTCTTGGATTTCTCAAAACATCAACTATGAAACTGTTGTCTTGGGAGATGTAAACATTGACTGGAATACCCTTACCACCAACTGCCAAAACTCCTCCATTAACCTCTTCAGCTTCTCCCAACTGATCTCAAACCCAACCCAACTAAACAAACACAGTAACTCTAGCCCTACTCTAGACTGGGTCCTCACCTCCAATTCCAATCTATACCATAACCCCTCCACCCTACCCGATACCCTTAGTGATCACCATCCCACCATATAATTAGACATCTTCTCAATTACACAAACTGCAACAATACAAAGACTGCCATAAACTCTCAAACTTTAATCCTGATATTGTCAACAGCCTGGTCTCTTCTATTAATTGGTCCTTCCTCCACAATCTCCCCCTAGAGAATGCTCTCCTAGACTTCAATACCATCTTCCTAGATGCAATCATTTCCCTGGTCCCAATCAGGAAAATATGGATCAAAACTCAGTTTGCCCCCTGGCTCACACAAGCCACCCAAACCCTTATGAGTAAGAGAGATAGTACATGGAAAAAATGGAACAAATCCAAATCCAGCACTGATCTTCATACCTTCAGAGAGCTCTGTAACTTAACCAAAACAAAGGTCTCCCTTGACAAACAAAACTTTTTTTCATAAACCACTCAATAATCCACACTCTAACCCTCAAAAATTCTGGTGATCTGCCCATCTTCCCCTAATCCCTGCCCAAACTGCTCTCCCTCAGATACAACTACATTTCTTAATTCCTTCTTCATCAACTCTATCCTCAATCTTACCACTAATAATAATAATATCACCAGTCCCACACTACCTGCTGCTACCACTTCTCCCAATTTCACTCTTAAACCGGTCCCCACTGCCTACATAAAATTCCTTCTGTCCAAATTTAAAACATGTTCCCCATCAGTTGACAGCTTACCTCTACAATTTCTAAAAATGGCTGCAAATTCCATCACTTTTCCTATCTCCATACTAATCAATAGATCTATTAAGGAAAACTCTGTACCTGACATCTGGAAAAATTCTACATTATACCCCTGCATAAAGGTAGTAATTCAACTGACCCCTCTAATTTCAGACCTATTAACATCCTCTCACCCCTGTCTAAAATACTTGAAAAATGTATCCACAAACAACTCCTTGATCACCTGCTCCATGAAAATCTCCTGACCCCCACACAACATGGTTTTCGACCAAAGCACAGCATGGTTATTGCTTTAACATCCTTCACAAATACTATTGCAACATCTCGTGATAACAATAAATTGGTTTCCTGCCTGTTTTTTGATCTATCCAAAGCCTTTGATACTGTTTCTCATACCTTACTTCTATCCAAACTTGCTTCACTTAACCTCTTTAACTCTGCTATATCTTAGTTCTCCAGCTACCTCTCTAATAGATTGCAGGCCGTGAAATGTCAATCTAACCTCTCCCTTTCTACCAATACAAACTGGGGTCCCCCAAGGCTCCATCCTTGGACCCCTACTTTCTAACATCTTTATTAATGACTTCTACTCTTTCTGCCCACTCTCTACTATTGTTCAATATGCCGATGATTCCACAATCCTCTCCTGCTCTGACAATATCACACACCTTCGTACTCTCACCCAAGAATCCCTCCATTCAGTCGAAAGATGGTTTTCTTCCCACCAATTACTACTGAACCCAAGGAAAACTAGACTCCTCTTATTTCTCCCTTCTACCTTAGAGCACCACAAAACTTCCTTTTCTGTTTCCTCTTTCAACAATTCTAGCATTTCTATTGAACCCCACACAAGACTCCTGGGTGTAATTATCAGTGACCATCTAAAGTTCGATCTCCACACTCAACAGTGCATTAAAAAGAGACACCAAAAACTAGGCCTGCTATACAGACACAAGAAATACCTCACAAATGCCTCAAGATTATCCCTTGCACAAGCCTTCCTACTCCCCACACTGCTCTATGCAGCCCCCATTCTCACACACCGACAATACAATCTTCTCACTAAACTTGAACTAACCTATAACAAAATTGCTGGATTTGCCCCCAACCTACCTTACCGCACTCATCACTGCATTGCCCTTAGAAATCTGTAGTGGCTAGAATTTCACCAAATATTAATACCTCAGTTTCTCATGGCTCTTTCAGTCTTACATTTACCATCCTCCTGTCCCTCTCTCTCTCCACCCTTATCCACCACCCTATACTCCCAAACGCTCTCTTTGTAACTCTCAACAAAACCTACTGCAAGTGTATAAGCCAAATAAAAACATTATCAAATCACTCTACTCCTATTCCATAGCAAATGCTTGGAATAAATTACCTCTCAATATCAGAAGCATCACCAATCCTACAACCTTTAAAATAGCAATAAAAGATTACCTCCGTAAATCATGGTCATGTCTCTGTCATGACTCTACATAAGCTGTTTTCCTCTCCTAACAGACTGTTGTTATACTGACTGCTACCACAGTAGTCCTATCACTGATTTCCTTCCCTTGGATTCTTTTTCTTTTTCTTCTGCTATTTATAACAAATACTTATTTTCCCTTCTCGAACCCGCGGTGGTAGTGCTGCGGTAGCATTGTTGCCTCACAGTCAGACGCTGTCCGGTTCGATTCTCAGCTAGAGTGTCTTCTGCGTGGAGACATGCGTGAATGGGGGCACCTTCGTTGAAGGTTGTGCGTCAGAGCTGGTAACTCTGCACGTAAAAAATCAACTACCAATCATTAGCGGACCGGAGTTCTGCTGTGGCGACCCCTAACCGGGAAAAGCCGAAAGACACAACAACAACAACAACTTATTTTCCCTTCTCATACTTTTCTCTTTACCTGATGGAGTTTACACCATAATTACCTTTTTACTCTCTTTCTTCTGTACCGCTTGACATTACATTATATTGCTGTGCCTTTTCTTTACTGTTTTGCTATCTTATGATCGCCTACTGCTAACATCTTCCTATTTTTTTTTTCTACAACTGTGTAATATATACAACTGTATATACAATATGCTACCTTTGTCTCAAATTTGTACTGTGTTTAATTTATATTGTGTTTACTCACAGGTAAACAACCAACCAAGTTACTTTCTATTATACATATATACTCTTGTTTTGTCTTCAATCGATGTCCATGTTACATAATGTTTTTTAAGTAATGTACTATTGGAGTTACATAATGTTGTTTATGTATTATACTATTGGAGCTTTTCTCCTTGGGTGTCTGCTGAAAAAGGGCTTCGTCCAGTCAGACTAACCTGGTTAACAAATGTCAAATAAATAAATAAATAAATACATTTAGTTCTATGCCAAAGGATGTAGGGATGGAATACTTTCATAATGCCCTGGTCAGAACAACTTCATTTGACAGCTATAAAATTAACTTGATTTTGGATCTTATATCTTTAGTTTTGGACAACAACTAGATTTTTTTCACGGGCGAATATTACAAACAGGTTAAAGGGGTGGCAATGGGCACTTCGTGTGTCTCTATCTATGCCAATCTTGAGCTCCTCAAATGGGAAATCAATCATATTTTTGGAAGTGAATTTTATAATGACATATTGTACATCAGATTTTTGGACAACATTTTTATTTTATGGAAAGGGGCAGATCAAGATATTGGTCATTTTATTGATTATATTAATAGTGCATCATCCTTTTTAAAATGTACCTACTGTACGAATAAGGGGCATATTACTTATTTAGACACACAAATTTACAACACAGGCGATGGTTTTAAATCAAGGGTTTATAGTAAATCTACTTATAGTAATTCATTTTTACAATTTTCCAGCAACCACCCCTTAGCACAGAAAAAAGTATAGTTAAAAGCCAATTTATAAGGGCAGCTAGGATGACTTCAGGGTTTGAATATGTAGTTAATGAGTCTGAATTCATTGCTAATATGTTTTTCAGTAGGGGTTATCCAGAAACCCTTGTTAATGACATCAGACAATATGTCCAGTGCCAGTGGGTAAGAAGTATAAACCTCTGTTAGGGTCTGACTTGAGTGACTCAGGGTACGGTATAGATAAGATGGATTTTCAGAGGGTCTATATCACATAGTCGAAGTTACATAACTTCAAACACCTAATGGTCGAACCATTATGTTCGAAGTTACATAACTTCAACTACCTAAAAAAAAACCACAACGGACAACAAAATAAACTGTTGTAGGCAGGGGGATAAGCCCCCTGCACCCCCCACACCCCGCTACTTAAATATATCAACTCTGAGATTGCATCACATTGAAGTGAATGGAAACCTCTGCCTATGGATATTTCCATTCACACGCTCAAACTTTTACAAATTCGAACATATGGTCTCGACCATATGTGGTTCAAACTTGTAAAAGTTCAATGACTTGATAGGAACCCATTTTCAGAGGTCTTTGATTATTAGAGTATGGGGCACGAGCTAAGGAAGTAAAAAACATTTTTAGGAAAAACTGGAATATACTTGAGTAACTTTGATATTTTTCAAAGTTTAGGAAGTTCTCCTATCTTTGTGTACAAAACAGGGCCAAATGTAAAGCAGAGATTAGAAACAAATGAATCCAACAAGAAGGGGCACAATAAGGGCACTAAAAAATGTGAAGCATTCAGCCAGTGTTATATGATTTCGGAAAGTAACAGTTTAATTTTGGAAAATGATATTCATTCTAAAGTTTGTTTTGTGAAAGGAAATTGCCAGTCTAAGGGGGTCATTTACCTTGCTAAATGTATGGGTTGTTCTGCATTCTACATAGGAAAAACAGAGAGAGCACTAAGGAGATGTATATATGAACACTTATGCCAGATTAGACAACAGAACATGAACAGTGCCCTATTTAAACATCTTAAAGAGAATTCAGGATGTAGTTCATTTAAATTTGCTATTCTTGAGAAAGTGAAAGTGAGCCCCAGAGGGGGCGATTTTAAGTCTTTATTAGAAAGAAACGAAGTGAAATGGCAGTTGAGATTACACGCTGGGCAACCTCCAGGAATTAATGAAAATATCTCACTTCAATCTATTTTAAATAACAGAGCTGACTTTATTTAAAAGCAACTGTATTTTTAAGTAGGGTTTATGTGAAGTTCAGGTGGGATTATTTTTTTAGTGATGTGATTTTAAATGTAGAATTGATGTGATGACGAGTGTTGTCAAATGTAATTCACTAGGTATATATACCTGGGTGGATGGAGTTTTATTGATTCTGATGAAGCCCTTGCTATTAGTAGGATGAAAGCACTTAATCTGTGTTTTACAGTTTTAAGTAGTAAATTAGTATTAAACCGAGAGTGAGCCGTCCTTATTGACTGTTGCAATACTGTGTTATTTTTATAGTTGTCCGTATTGCTACACATTTTTATTTTTTATTGGTAGTAGACTTTGTTTACTTACAAAAAGACACAGAACATTAAATCTATATTGGAGAAAAAATGAGCAGAGCATTACACAGTCATGTAATGTATGGCACTTTCAGATGTGAAAAGTATAAGCAATGTAGGTTCATCGTAACCTCATCAGTAGTGAATATCATTGCCCACAACTTTACTTACTGGCCAAAAGACAGGTTTAGTTGTGATTCCAAAGGACTAGTTTACTTTGCACAGTGTGAATCATGCAAAAGTTTCTATATAGAAAAGACTATTAGAAAATTTGCCAAGTGCATTTATGAGCACAACCTTGCTATCAAAAATAAAGATGACAAGAACGCCTTGGCAAGACATTCCAAACTATGCATTGATTTCAAAAATATTTTCCTTTGGAGCTATTGAAGCTGTGAGCATGGGTTTATTTACAGGTCATTATAAAATGCCTCTAGAATGCTGAGAGTCCTACTGGAAAATCTGCTTGATTGCGGACAGATATCCAGGATTAAATGACAGCATTAATATCAAATGTTTTTGGCTGCACAACAACTTTAAACGTTTTCAAATGCATACATTATTTATTTCTTTTATATTTGTTGCACATGTTTTTCTGTTGGTTGTTCCAACCAAGGAAGTTTTGTAGAAAAACACTGATTTGACAAATTAGATCAAGAAGTAAACAGTGTGCATTTTTAGCACATTTGTATGCCAATTGGCTTTTTATAAAACAAGGAAGTTTTAATAATTGGTCCCTTTAAGCAAGAAGTAATTATCTTGTATTATAACCATATATTGATCAGATGTGACAAAATAAGGAAATGAATGCTCTGGGTTTATTGGTAAAATATGAATCATATGACCTTTGTGTATGAGTTTTAAATGAAACAGTCATTTTGTTTTTTATGTTCTGAAGAAGTTCTGTATTGATTAAATAGAACAAAAGCCATAAACTTCAACCCTAGTTCATGTGGTCTTCTTCCACTGCTTCATAGAATCATTTTCAAGTTCTTTGTATTTAATTCTATGCCATTTAGTTGGTTTTGTTGGTTTTGTTATATACAGATGACCGGTATGTTAAGAGAGTCATTTCTACAGGACAACAATTTGGATCTTTCTACACATCCTGTTCCAGAGGATTTGGTGGATCTAAAACAAAAATTGACAGTGATAATTTCAAACATTTGCCCTATTCTTGAAAACTTCAAGACTAGGAATGTTGTGAGTGGCTGCATGGTGGCTCTTTCTTCATCCACCCAAACAAACAATGGAATAAGATGTTTTCTGCCTGGCAATTCTGGTACTAGAGACAGTAAGGAAAATCTCTCACAAGGTTCTGAAAATGTATTTTATTTAATTTCCAAGAATGTTAAAAACCCATTTGAAAATTTTAGTTTGGGAGACACTAGTAATACAGCCTATAACACACAACAGAATATAACTGATGATCTGTCAGAATCCTGTAAATAGGATATTTACCTATTGGAACACCTAGTAACTAAATATAGGTTGTTACAATATGAGATCTTGTATTTAAATGAAAGCATTCATCTGGAATGTGTTCCGTTTGAGCTAAGAGTCTCTAAATTTCCAAATAGAGTCAATAACGACGAGTTATACAAAGACCTTGTTAAACCGTTCAACAACACAGGCATTAAATGTGATGAGACTTTTAGAAACTGACTACAAAAGCAAACTTGAAGGACCATGAGACAATATAAAGACATTAGAAAATAAAGTTAAACAGTGTCCCCATTTCACTCAGCACATTAGTTTCTACAATGGAAGTTCAGTGAAGGTAGAAAGATTAACAGTGACCATTATCAACAGAAAAAGGAACCCATTTGAAAGGGATTTGTATGCCTTTTTTAAAGAAACAGCTTATCCAATTAAAACTCCAAATAAGACTAATAATATTGTTGTTAATCAAGCATCGTTTAGCCATGTGGTGACTAGTGAAATTCCTGGTACCAGTGCTGACAACACTGCAGTGCTCAGTAGTTCAACTAACATTGATACATCACAGGTACTTCCCCCAGTATTGTCTCCGGCTCCTTTTTTTCTTCCCCTGTCAGTAAACAATCAAATACCAAAGTGGCATGCCAGAAACAAGGCTGTGAAGAGAGGGCTTTAAAAATACAACAAAAAGAAAAAATAATGGAGACACATCATGAGAAAAAAATATTCTGAAAATAAATAATTTCACTTTAGATGACTCACATAAAATGGTCTTGAACAAAGGCTTCACCTTTATTCCCACACTGAAAGTGAATGTCACACAGGCAATTGTTGATTAAAAATTATACGTTTGCAAATTTAATCTACAATACATTCTTAACGACATCCCAAATTTTGACGTCAGCAACAAAACTGTAAATCAAAAAAGCACATATAACCCTAATTTACATAGCACCCTCCAGGTATTCCAAGACAGATGTCAAGAAGAATTTTGAAACAAACTGGACAAGAAATCAAAATTACAAAATCTAACGTGAAGGAAGGAAAACTCTAAAAGAATTGTCAAACAATAAAGACATTTGAATCATGCAGGCTGATAAAGGTAGTACTGCAGTCATCATGAATCAGGAAGACTATGTGAAAGCACTTTCTAACCTTTTACAAGATCAAGAATGATACGAGGAGACCAACACTGACAACATTTCAAGAAGTTTCTCTAATACTGAAGATACTTTATTTGACTTAATCAGTCAAGGAGAACTTAATGGAGAAACATATGCTTTTTTAACAGTGGATTCACCAAAAATGGCAAGGCTCTTCCCTATACCGAAGGATCGAAAAACATGGAAAATCCTCCATTTAGACCTATTGCAGCTGCCAACAAATATAAGACAGAAAGAATATCTTATTTCCTGGATTAGCTTCTTAATCCAATAGTTTGAAAAACAGAACATTAACTAAGGGATTCATGGCATCTGTTGGAGCTTCTCAATATCATCTATTTACCAAAATAATGCTTTGTTTTGATTACCTTTGATGTAGTTTCACTATATAGCAGCATAAGAGTAGAATTTGTTCAAAATTACTTACATCAATATATTGATTTCAAACATGTTTTCATCAATTCTGTTTGTACACTTCTAGAATTAGTATTGGAGAACAATTTATTTTGGAAAATTATACAAACAAAAAAAGTGGAGTGGCTATGGGAGCTAGTGTAGCTCTGGTGTTTGCAAACATCATAATGGCCTGGTTTTAGCAGGGGTTCTTGCAAAAACATCATTTATTCTCTAAAGTGATATTTTATAAGAGATACATTGATGATCTCATTCTTTTGTGGGGGGGGGGCAAAGAAGAATTTGAGATGTTTCTCAATCATTTAAATACTACCACTTCCTTTCTGCATTTCACTGTAAGGGTTGTACAGTCCATGTATCAATTACTTGGACATTCAACTTTTGTTCAATACTATCACAGAAACAATAGAAAGTAAGATTTTTTTGAAAAAAAAAATTTCTCCATAAATATCTTCACAAGAAGAGTCTGCATCCTGGCATATGAAGACAAACTTAGTCAAGGGACAATATATACATTTAAGCAGACTTACAAGTAATGACTTAGTTTATAAACAATAATCTGAAAATCTCAGATTTTCCTTCCTGGAATGTGGATATGAGAACGATTGGATAGTACACATAGTGGAAGAAGTTTCATTGTTCAGGCAAACCAAGGCTAAGCCAACCCTGAACAAAACTGGGTTTGAAGCTGCATTGGTTGAGTCGCACACACCCACAGATGGACAAAAAGAAATAAATGGTTACAGGAAAGACTTTCCACTTCCTGTAGTGTGTGACATGAATTTAGTTAAGTAGATTCTAAATGACAACTGGAAAATAAATATTGGAAATCAAAAGTTGGCTAAAATTGTTGTTAGTAAATTTTTGTTTACTTACAAAAAGGCACAGAACATTAAATCTATGTTGGAAAAAAAATGTGCAGATTATTACGCACAGTCATGTAACATATGGCACTTTCAGATGTGGAAAGTGCAAGCAATGTAGGTTCGTCATAAACTTCCTTGTAGTGAATATGATTGCCCACAACTTTACTTATTGGCCAAAAGAGAGATTTAGTTGTGATTCCAAAGGACTAGTTTACTTTTCACAGTGTGAATTGTGCAAAGGTTTCTATATAGGGAAGACTATTAGAAAATTTGCCAGGCGCATTTACGAGCAGAACCTTGTTATCAAAGATAAAGATGACAAGAACACCTTGGCAAGACATTTCAAACTATGCAATGATTTAAAAAAAAATCCTTTGGAGCTATTGAAGCTGTGAGCATGGGTTTATTTACAGGTGATTATAAGATGCAGCTAGAATGCTGAGAGTCCTACTGGCAACTCAGACTGATTGTGGACATATATCCAGGGTTAAATGAGAGCATTAATATCAAATGTTTTTTGGCTGCACAACAACTTTAAAAGTTCATTTTGAAATGCATAAGTTATTTATTTCTTTGATATTTGTTGCACATGTTTTTATTAGATATTCCAACCAAGGAAGTTTTGTAGAAAAACGTTGATGTGACGAATTAGATAAGGAAGCAAACAGTTTGTATTTTTAGCACATTTGTATGGTGATTGGCTGTGGTAGAACAAGGACGTTTTAATGATTGGTCACTTTAAGCAAGAAGTGATTAGCTTGTATTTTAACATAAGTGTATATTGATTGGATGTGGCAAAATAAGGAAATTAATGCTTTGGGTTGATTGGTAGAATATGAATCATATGACTTTTGTGTACAAGTTTTAAATGAAACAGTCATTTGGTTTTGTATGTTCTGAAGAAGTCCTATATTGAATAAATAGAACAAAAGTGCTAAACTTCAGCCCTAGTCCATCTGGTCTCCTTCCATTGGTTCATATCATTGTTTTTTGAGTTAAAAAAATACACTACTGATCTGCTTGATAAACATGTGTTACTTGATCCATCATGAGATGAAACAACCAAAGAGGAAGTATTTAGAAGTAACAGAATTTATTTTTAATTTTTTAATTTTTAGCCCATGACCCTAAATTGCAGTGCTATTGCTTCCTTTGACTTAGAACTGCTCTATCTCTCAATTTAAACACCATATTCTCATTCTAAGGCCCTTCACTGGTCCAGTTAAGTAATCCTACAAGTTAGCACTATTAAACCATAAGCACTACTTACTCTTATACTCTCTACGATTACCCTGTCCTCTATTGGTCCATCTTAAATTCAGTTTCTCTATATTACTCTAGCATGTCCAAAGGTCAGTCAATGGTTTCCTCTCCAGTCCAGCTGGTGAATCTGGGAATTTTGAGGCAATGTTGCAACTGTCTCATGTACATGGACAACCCTCTCCTCCTCCAAACAGGTTCAAATATATGTGAGAGATGCAACTATTTAGCCAAACTGGAGGCTGAGCTCTCTCATCTCAAAACTGGTGTAACCAGTCAGGAGGAGAAGGTAACCTCACACAACACAATTCCAGTATCACATAGTCCCACCACATCAGCGAACTAAACACATAAATACACAAAAACATACTCGGAGGCTCTAAATAAAAATCTACCTAAGCAACAGAGACCTCCAAAGCAGACATCCAAGCAAACCCTACCTCAAAACAAAACACGCACAACACATAACCCACAAAGTCAGTGTGCCAAGCAGCCACAGCCCTTAAGGCTGAATAACACACCTGATACTCTTGTAATAGGTGACTCTATTGTCAGACACACTGACGTCCTGCTCACCAGGCTGCATAAAGAGAAGGTCATGGTGAGCTGCCTGTCGGGTGCTAGGATCCGCCACATAACGCAAGCACTCAGGTCACTCCAAAGCAAATACAAATATGACTCAGTCATTGTACATGCTGGTGTGAATGACCTGAGACGTACCTCCCTGGACTACATGAAAAGAGACATAGAGGAGCTCTCTGATCATGTAGCCCAGGCTGGTATGACCCTGACCTTGAGCATCATCTTACCCTCACCTAGAATGATGCCACAGTACAAAGACAAAATGATCGATTTTAACAATTGGCTAAAATTTTGGTGTCATTCAAAGGGGAATCCAGTGTCTGTCAGCCTGGGATGACATGCTCGACAAGCCACGTTGCTTCACTAGGGACGGTTTGCACCTGTCACCACTGGGCTTTCGGATATTGGCAAAGGCTCTTGCCACCCCCATAGTGCCTTTTTTAGGCAAGGCTCAAAAGTCAAACCCACCCCCATAGGCAGCACAAGGAACAAGAAACTAAGGGTAATGCTGCTAAATGCCAGAAGTCTTAACCTCAAGATGCACGCACTGAAAGCTCTCCTCAGTATGGAGAACACTGATATTTGTGCAGTGACAGAAACCTGGTTCAAGGCTCCAGAGAGCACCCCAGCACTACCAGGCTATACCTCATATCATGCTTTTTGGCCCCAAAACCCAGACCGAACTACAAAAGGAGGGGGAGTTTCCATATTTATCAAGGATATCCACACCTCCAGGTTAGTGGCATTGCACAAAGTATTGGAGACCATCCATGTGCAACTAACAGTGGGCAAGACTGCTTTTCAGTTTATAGCATCCTACAGACCACCCTCTCAAAGTCAGGAATCCCACTCGGCTTTCCTGAAAACATTGGAGAACATGAAGATCTCTCCAAACACTATTATATTGGGTGACTTCAACTACCCAAACATTGACTGGGAGCACTACTCAAGCCCCAGCACCTTAGCTCAAAGGTTCCTGGAAATTATAAACTCAAATGCTATGGAACAACTAGTCACCACTCCCACAAGAGGGGACAACATACTAGACCTGATCATTACCAACATGGGGACTCTATGCTCCACACCAGAAGTATATCACTCATTGGTAAGATCAGACCATAAATTAATTTCACTGGATGTTCACATCCTGACCCCACCCCCAGCCCAGAAAACCACAGTGAAAAACTTCTCAAAAGCGAACTTCTCACTTCTCAAAACCGAAGTGGAATCCTTCAAGGCCCCAGGGCCAGTGGAAACTACGGCCCAAACTGCAGAATCCTATATAAACGCATTCTATGGACATCTCCAGGAATGCATGGATCATGCTATCCCAAACAAAACCAAGACCCAATCATCCAAAGGCAGGCATCCAGTCTGGTGGATCCCTGCCATATATAAACTGTACAACAGAAGGAGGAAGCTACTACATGATAGAGCAAAATCCCTAATAGGGAAGGCATCTCTGATCAGTACTAGCAAAAAATTACGATCCCTCATAAAATCCTCCAAGGCCAGCTTCGAGAGAAAAATTGCACAGGACACCAAAGACAATCATAAGGCTTTTTTCAGTTATGTTAGAAACCTGGGATGCAACTCCCAGACTTGTTCTGAGTTGATTCTAAACGACAAAAAATACACTGAACCCACAGGCATCGCCAATATCCTGGCAGACAGGTTCAGTGCAAACTTCTCCACCCCCTCCCCCCAAAAGAGCAAGTATCTATCCCGGCAGAGGGCTGCCTCCCAAACATCTCTGATGCTCAGGTGAAGACTGCCCTCTCCAAAGCAAAAAACACTGCTTCCATGGGACCAGATGGCATCCCAGGTTGCGTCCTACATGAACTTCAAGAGGAACTAATCCTTCAAATAAAACAGCTATACAATCTCAGCCTCACTACAGGATATGTGCCCACAGAATGGCGTACAGCAACAGTGGTCCCACTCCACAAAGGTGGAGCCTCTACGGACTCTGGAAACTATCGACCCATAAGCCTGACTAGCTTAGTCTGCAAGGCTATGGAGAGGATCATCATGGAGCTCATAAACAAAGACATTGGGGATCTACAGACACTAGATCCTACCCGGTTCGGCTTTGTCAAGGGCAGATCCTGCCTTTTGAACCTGGTTGACTTCTTCGAAACAGTCACCAAAGCCATAGATGAAGGGAAGGTAGTCCACACAGCCTATCTGGACCTTGCAAAGGCATTTGACACAATACCCCACTGGCATCATAGATAAGCTATCCAGCTTAAATATAAACCCCTATGTCACAAGATGGGTTGCAAACTGGCTCAAAGACAGAACCCACAGAGTGAGAGTTGCTGGAGCCATGTCAGACTCGAAACCGGTCACAAGTGGCATCCCACAGGGTTCTGTCCTGGGACCACTCTTGTTCGGTATATACTTTTCCGAGGTACAGGCAAACGTGGGAGGACTATGGCTCACCAAGTTCGCAGACGACTGCAAACTGGGCGACATAATCAACTCTCCAGCTGACACAAACATCCTTCAAAAAGGTCTCACAGAGACAGATAACTGGTGCCAGCGCCATGGTTTAAAGCTAAATGCCAAAAAATGTATAGTCATACCCTTTGGCAAAAACAATGTGCCCACAAATTACCTCATAGGCAGAAACCCATTAAGTACAGAGAAAGTTATTAGGGACCTGGGGACCCAAGTTGATAGCAATCTCTCCTTTGAAAACCACATTGCCAAAGTGGTTAGAAAGACCTTCTACATAGCCCACCTCATCACGAAGGGTTTCACATCTAGATCAAGAGAGGTAATCATGCCCCTTTATTCATCCCTTATCAGGCACATCATAGAATACAATGCCCCTTTTGGGATGTACCTTACCCAACACCTGCAGCAATTAGAAAGACCCCAAAAGTATCTCACCAAGAGGATCAAGGGTCTCAAACAGATGCCATATGCTGCTCGGTTAAAAAAACTCCAGCTCTACTTAGTTGCATACCGCCTACTTCGAGGCGATCTATGCCTGACATACAAAGCTATGTCAAATCCAGAATTAATGGACATGCTCCACCTCAGTAAATCTAAATCCCTTAGAGCCACACGCTCGAGGGACTTGAACCTCAGCACAGAAATAAATAGAACTTGCTGGAGGGACAGGTTCATAACCCAGAGGCTCCCTTCGCTCTGGAATAGAATTCCAGTTCATGTGAGGCAGAGCACCTCACTGAATCTCTTCAAGAAGAATCTCGATAGGTGGATGGGGGATCATAGGTTTGTCCCAGGGATTACTCCCGTGTCACTATTAGACAGAGGCACAGTAAACTAAACCTTAAAAAGGGCACAGTATACTCAAATCAAGGGGTGGCGTAAGCCATACAGAATGGGGCTAGGCTTATAATTGCCCCAGGGCACATAGCCTAGTATGAACCTATGAACCTATGTTAAGCTAATAATTTTATTTGGTTTGCTGCACTGGAAATATAACACCCACACACACCAGAAACAAACCCACACAGTGGAACCATAATATCAACAAGCTTTGCAATAAAAGAAAGAAAATGTTGATCAAAAGTAAGAAAGATAATTCGCAGAATGATAGAGCCCTCTTCAGTGAAATAAACAAACAATTCAGGAACTTAATAAAATCCACCAAAGCAAAGTTTCAGGCTGTAATAATCATCCAAGCCAAAGATAACTACAAGGCTTTATTTACTTTTATTTGTAATCTCAAAAGCACAATGCAGCAATGCTCTGAGCTGATTGTGCATAAAGTTACCTACACTCATGTTGAAGATATAGCAAACCTACTGGCCAATAAATTCACCTCTAACTTTACCCCTCTCTCTCTCAAGATAGTCCTGAAACTGGCTCACCTCTAGCTATCACATAAGACAAAGTCCTAAAAGCGCTATCAAAAGCTAAACATACTGCATTGATGGGTACTGACAATATCCCTGGATACATCTTAAACAGCATGAAGCATGATTTAGCCACTCTTCTGATAACATTGTTCAGCCCCAGCCTCCACACAGATTTTGTGTTGAGTGAATGGAGAACAGCTACAGTCATTACCCTGCATAAGGGAGGACCTTCCACTCACCCAGGCAACTACAGTCCCATATGTCTAACCAACCTCATATGCAAAGCCATGAAAAGACTTATCATAGAACTAATCAATAAGGATTTAGGGAACCTCCAAGTACTGGACCCATCTGAGTTTGGATTTGTCAAGGTCAGATCATGCTTACTCAATCTGGTGGACTTTTTTGAAAAGGTTATCAAAGTAATGGATGAAGGTAAAACAGTACACATCATATACCTCATGTTGAGCATATTACCACTGTTGCCACCTAAAATTAAAACTTACACAACTGGATTGGCAGGCTCAGCATTGTCACATTTGCCAAACAAACCATACCTCCAGCATATAATTGACAATACCCCACTTCAAAATGAAAAGGCAGTTAGAGACCTGAGAAACTGGGTTGATAATTCCTTTTCCTTTAACCACCATGTAGCAGTAGTTGTCAGGAAGTCCTTCTACTTAGCTCAGCTGATCTTCAAAGAAATATCCAGATTTAAAAAGGTTGCATCCCTTGTATTCACCACTGATCAGACTAATTATCATATACAGTACTCCATTTTGGGTATATCCAACCAGACATATCAAACAGTTGGAAAGATTCCCAGAAATTCCTAACAAACAGAGTTACAGGCGTAAAAGCCACCAGAAAAAAAAAAAAAACCTAGATGACTAGAAGTACTGTACCTCTTTTCCATGTTGTACAGAGACTTCAGAGGTGATCTGTGCCTTGGTTTCTGAGCAACCAGTGATGCAATAGTACATGAATTCTTATATGTTCACAAATCACACATTTTCCCAACTGTCAGAACAAGGTATCTAAGCCTCCTTCAGCAGATCTATGAAATAATGTGGAGAGTCAAAATCATCACTCATTGTCTCCACCACTTTTGGTATTGACTCCACCTGCAGATAAAGCAGTGCAAAACACTATCTTTCTACAAACACGACCTGCGTAGTTAGCTGGGTATTAATTAATTCACCCCAGGCATGACTGTCCTAGCCTGCTTGAGAAGCAAGGTACAGTCTAGGGTGAGAACTGGCAAGACATAATGGTAGCGAGACTCAGTAGCCTTGAAATTCATATGATTCCTAGAGCACTATCACACTGAGAAGTTTGCAGAATAAGATAATGGGAATTGACATGCATTATCTGAAGTAAAAAAGTCAATAACTCCAGTTCTTGTCATTATGTATTGTGTAATCCACTACCCTTTCTCCCAAAAATCACCAGATATAGGGGTCAATTTGGAGGGACAATGCCAAACCTTTCAGACCAAATCAGAGATAGCTGAGAGCTATACTGCTCAGAGATGTAAGATACACATCACTCATGTTTACTGACAACCAGTTAACTCTCAAAAAAAAAAACTGATATGGTATGTGAGAGATGTATTTGCACAATGTCACTGGAGACAAAGCTCTCACATAAAAGTACCCCTAATGTCAGTAAGGTTGTCAGTAGTACACATACTGCACCCATTACATACAATTCAAAGCAGACATATAGACTTACATATGCAGCAGCACTTAACTGTAACCTTCCTAAACCCCAAAGACCCCCTAGATGAAGTAGACATAACAAATACCCTCAGCAGTCCAAACTGCACCCACATCAACACAGCCACATCTCATGGAGCCCCTACTTCTAAGCCCATAAAGCAAGCATCCACACAATCCAACATTCTGGTCATTGGAGACTCCATTGTGAGACATCCTGATGTCCCTCTCACCCGGGTGAGTAAGGAGAAAGTCACGGTCACTTGCTTATCAGGGGCTAGGATCCATCACATTACGCACACACTCGCACTCAGGTCATTGGACCACAAGTACCAGTATGGCTTTGTCATAGTTCGTGTGGGAGTAAATGACCTGAGACATACCTCCTTATATGAAGAGAGACATCATTGTGTTATCTTGGAATATGTGTTCCAGGCTGGTATGAGCCTAACTTTGAGCAGCATTTTACCTTCTCCAAGGATGATGCCACAATATGAACAAAAGATGACTGACTTTAATAATTGAATTAGTTTCTGGTGTCATTCTAAAGGGATTTAATATTTGTCAGCAGGGAAGGAGATGGTCAACAGACTAACAGACTACGTTGCTTTGCCAGGGATGGTCTGCACCTCACCCCTCTAGGCTTTTGAATATTAGCTAAAACATTGTCTTCCCCATAGTGCCTTTTTTAGGCAATGCCAAACTGAAAGTACTTGTGACATAGCAAATCAAAATCATGAAAATCTAAAAGGTATTACTGTTCAATGCTAGGAGTCTAAACAAAAAACTCCACTCCCTTGAAGCTCTCTTTACCCTAGAGAATGCTGATCTCTGTGCGATCGCTGAGACATGTTTTAAAGCCACAGAGAGAACCAACAGTGTAAGGTTATAATGCCTTCCACACATTTAGACCAGCTATTACACAGGCAGGGACTAAAGGTGGAGGTGTCTCGATTTACATAAAAAATAAATATACCTCAAGGCTGATCAAATAGGGCAATGCACTTGAGTTACTCTATCTATTCCATGCTCAAATGACCATAGGCAAAATCCAGTATCACTTACCTGTCCCCTCTATGACCCAGGAAAATCATACATGTATTTAAACTTATTGGAAACACTCAACATCCAACGCAATAACATATTAATTACGCCACTATTAAGTGGGAATCCTATACAACAACAACAAACATACAGGCACAGAGATTCCGAGATTTTGTAAACACAAACTCCCTGGACCAGATTGTCAACACACCAACCAGGGGTGCAGTCATACTGGATCTGGTCCTCACTAATATGGGAGAGTGCTGCACACCCCCTAGTGAAATGTCTTCCCTAGTAAGGTCAGACCACAAAAATGGTCTCCTTTGAAGTAAAAATAAAACCTAGGCCCCCCGCTAACCTTGGAATATTCAGGAACTACTCTATGGTTAACTTCCTGTTATTAAGTGATAACCTGGCAAAATTTCAATCCTGCATAAACCCTGAAAACACTGCTGCCTATGCAAAACTGTTTACAGAAACCCTATATAAGCACGTTAATAGCTGCATAGAGATAGCTGTACCCACCCGGAAGCAGTATAGAACTAACTCAAAAAACAAGCCACCCTGATGAAATCACAACATCAATATTCTGTATAAAAGAAAGAAGAAAATCATGGCAAAAACCAGGAGGTGCAGTACTCAGCAGGATAAAAGCACTGTCATCAAACTATTTATTTATTTATTTATTTTACATTTGTTAACCGGGAAATTCCGACTGGACCAGGTCCATTTTCAGCAGAGGCCCGGGGAGAAAAGCTCCAACATCAAGTTATACAAATACAGTACATCCAGCATAATACACAAAACAGGTTACATCATGTATGCTGAGCATAGTAATATAACAAGAATTAATAAAAACACTCCAGGTAAAAGATATAGAACATGGGTAAAAAGACAATGTCAGTCATACTTTGGTAAGAAAAGAAAATATATCAAGTAAGATTCTACAGTTAAAAGTACCCTTTCAGATGACCAAGCCTACAAGGGATCAGAGCTCCAACATGTGATCAGAGAGGAATTTGGGGAGTTAATAGTAGTATGGGTAGGGTTATGTGATACAAGGGCATAACCATGTACTAAGAAGGTGCGATTTGAGGGAGTTTTTGAATATGGATGTGGAGGGGGCAGTGGACACAGATAGGGGAAGAGAGTTCCAATTTCTGGCAACGGTGTGGGAGTAGAGTGCTTTCCCTGCATTATTGTTAGCCTTGGTGATGGAGAGGAGAGATTTTTCACTGGATCTTAGGTATCGGTTTGTAGTATAGATAGTAAGTACGTTGGATAATGAGGGTTTTTTTTCAGGATATTTGAGAATATTGTAGGCTGTGCCCAGCTGGTGATAGTTAAGTAGCTGTGGTAGCTCAAGCCATTTTAGTTCTTTTAGTGCAGCACAGTGATGGGTTCTATAGGTTGAGTTAGTAGCAAACGGCTATTTTATTGTAGCATGATTCAAGTTTGTCTAGGTCACATTGTCTGATTTGGGTGAAGATTGGTGCTGCGTATAATACAGTTGAGAGGAGGTGGCTTTGTGCAAGAGTGACTCTTGCTTTTTGTGAGAGAAAGGACTTATGCCTGTATAGGGAGCCTAGTTTTTTGTGTACTAGTTTAATGGTATGTGAGATGTGAACATCAAAGTGGAGATTATTGTCTATTTCAATGCCCAGAAGTTTGGTGTGGTTAGAAGGGGAGATAGTGATGCCGTCCTTAGATGTTATGGTAAAGGAGAGGGTTTCTTTTGATCTATTAGGGGTAAATAGTAGCAGTTTTGTCTTTTTGGGATTTAGAATTAGTTGGATCCCAGATATCCATTTTTCTACTGAGATAAAGGTATCTTGAGTGAGTGTATGTAGGGTGGTGGGAGATGAGGCGGAGCAGATCAGGGTTGAATCATCTGCATATTGTATGAGTGTGGCATGTTGTGTAGAGCATTTGAGGTTATTTGTGAAAATAGAGAACAACAGCGGGCCCAGTATAGAGCCCTGTGGGACACCTATGGTGGCTGGGAGTTGTGTAGACAGAGTTCCTTTCCACTGGACTGATTGTTGCCTGTCAGACAAGTAGCTTCTGAACCAGGCTATAGTAGACGAGGTGAAGGATAATGATGTTAGTGAGTCTAGTAGAATGGAGTGGGAGACCATTTCAAATGCTTTTGAGAGTTCTAGGAAAATGGCTGATACATATTTGTTATCATTCCTGTGAAGGTTTATATAATTAGTGAAAGATAGAAGGGCTGTGGTAGTGCTGTGATGTGGACGGAAACCGTGTTGTGTGGTAGATAGTAGATTGTGTGTGTTAAGTAATTTCATCACTTGCAAGTGGATGCATTTCTCAAGAATTTTGGATAAGGGGCAAAGGATGGCAACAGGTTGGTAGTTGGAGAATTCATAAGAATTACCTCCTTTATGGAGAGGAATGATGCAAGATACTTTCCAGAGTTTGGGTATGTAGGATTCTAGTATGGAGCGGTTGATAAGGATGGAGACAGGATATGATAAGGAGTCACTAGCCATTTTTAGGTGTGCAGCAGGTATGTTATCAGCTGCTAGTGTGCTTAGCTTTAGTTTTAGGAGGAGTTTTTTGATAGTTGAGGTGGGCACTGGTGATAGGCAGAAAGAGTGGGTGGTGTGGAATAGGTTACGTTGTGACTGAGGTAGACTGTTTTTGGTTATTTGACTGGACAGGGCTAAGATGGATTTAGTAAAATGGTTATTAAATTGAGAAGCTATGTCTAGGGTATTGTTAGTAGAGACGGGTGCTGGGGTTGTGGTTTTGCCTGGCTTTAGTAGGGAGTTAATGGCATGCCAGAATTTTTGTGGACTATTTGAATATTTCCTTTGGGTGCTAAGAAAATAGTTTTGTTTGTTTATTTTGGATTCAGCCTTGGCCTTGTTTCTAAGCTGTTGATAGTATTGTCTGGAGCTAGGGGTTTTGTCAGTTTTCCAGATTTTCCAGGCTTTATCTCTAGCTTTTAGTAAGGCTCTGGTGTCCCTATTTAGCCAGGGTGCATAGTTGGCTTTAACTCTGATCTTTCTGCTGGGAGCTAGACTATTAAGGATGTTAGAGAAGGTAGTATTGAAGTAGTCTACTGCCTGGTCTAACCCGAGTGTCCGTAGTGGTTCCCAGTTGCAGTGGCTTAGGACAGTATTTAGGTATCATGGGGTAAGGTTACGGTCATCTCATACAAATTTGTAGACTACTGGTTTGGGGTGATTGGAGTGTTTCTGGAGTAGGAAGGTGGGGAGATGATCACTTAAGTCATCTGGGAGGCAGCCTACTGTATAGTTTTGTTTGGGATAGTTGGTTAGTGTCCAGTCCAGTATGGATTCTCTCTTTGTTTTCTCATCTATTCTAGTTGGTTCTTTAATTAGTTGAGAGAACCCATATAGATTGATATGTGTAGAGGGGCTGCTGGAGTTACAGGTTGCCCAGTCAGTGTTAAGGTCTCCTAGTAGGATCGTTTCCTGAGGTAGATTGTCCTTTGTCCAGTGTAGGATGTCTTCTATTATGAGCGAGTTGTTACCTGGAGGTATGTAGCAGCATATTATATTGATCTTCTTGGTGTTTCTTATGGATAGGACAGAAAACAGGACTTCGGCATTTTGAAAAGTGGGTGGTGTGGTGTGCAGGAGCTGGAGGTTAAGGGTGTTTTTAAAGAGAATGGCTACTCCTCCTCCTTTCCTGTTTGTTCTATCAGATCTAAGTGTATTATACCCTGGGGGAAGAAAGACTTCATCTTGGATACTGGGTTTAAGCCAGGTTTCTGTAATGGCGAGTATATCAGGGCTGTAGTGGGCTATGAATGCATGTAGGTCTGTTAGCAACTAAACAAAAAAACTAAACAAACAACTCAGTGGATAAAGTCTACCAAAGCCAAATTTGAGGTAAATTCGGCCTCCCAGGCCAAGGACAACCACAAGGCATTCTTTAGCTATGCCTGCAACCTCAAAGTCAATACACAATTGTGTGCAGAGCTCATTGTAAATGAAGCCACTTATACTGTGCCAGAAGATATTGCAAACCTACTGGCCAACAAACTCAGCTCCAACTTTACCCCTCTCTCCTCCTCAATCTTCCCTCAGGAAATACCATCAAATATCACTCCTCCTCCTATCACTATGGAACAGGTCCTTAATGATGTCTATCTAAGGCCAAGAACACTACATCAATGGGTCCAGACAATATCCCAGGATGCTTTTTAAATATTGTGAAACATGACCTATTAGCCACTTGGAATTGCTATTTAACTGTAGCCTCCAAAGAGACTTCATGCCTCATGAATGGAGAACAGCAACAGTCATCCCTCTGCACAAAGGTGGGCCATCTACAGACCCTGGAAACTACAGATCCATAAGTCTCACTAGTCTTGTATGTAAAGCCATGGAAAGAATTATCATGGAAATGATCAATAATGATACAGTAAACCTCCAGACACTGGACCCAACCCAGTTTGGTTTCATCATGGGCAGGACATGCCTACTCAACCTGGTAGACTTCTTTGAGGAGGTTATCAAAGGAATGGATGAGGGCAAAATGGTTCACATTACCTACCATGACCTGGTCAAGGCATATGACACAATACTACACTTGGGCATTGTTGCCAAACTCAGGAGGTTAGGTACAAACCCATATGTCACCCAGTGGATAGCCAGCTGGCTCACAGACAGGATGCAGAAAGTTAGAATTGGGGGAGTCCACCTCTACAAAGAGGCTAGTCACAAGTGGAGTCCCTGAGGGATCGGTCCTTGGACTGCTCCTTTTTGGTATTTACTTCTCAGAAGTCAAGGCCAGTGTCAATGGTCTCTGGCTGACTAAGTTTGCAAATGATTGCAAATTAGGAGCTGTCATTGACACAAATGTTCTCCACATTGGACTCACACAGACAAAATACTGGTGTCAGAGCCATGGACTAAAACTAAATGCCATGAAATGCATAATAGCATCCTTTGAGAAGTAATCCACCCCTGGTAACTGTTATATTGACAACACACCCTTTAGAGATGACCCAGTAGTCCGGGACATAGGGACACACATAGACAGTAATGTAGCCTTTGACCATCACATCTACAGTAGTGAGGAAATCATTCTATTTTGTGCAACTTATAAACAAAGGTATGGCATCCAGGTTCAAGTAAGCCATTGTTCCACTGTATTCAGCATTCACCAGACATATCATTGATGCCCCCTTTGGCATCTACCTAACCAGGCATATCCAACAAATGGAATGTCCACAGAGGTTCCTCACTAAAAGAATACAGGGCATAAGTAAAATGTCCTATGCAAACCACCTCAAGTCCCTACCGGCTGTTGATGGGAGATATATGCCTGGCATACAGGGTATTTTCAGAACCCACTCTGATGGACCTCCTGCATATCCACAAAAAAAAAACAGCACTAAAATTACCCATTCTAAAGACTTAAGCCTTGCCTGTGATATAAATAAGACCTGCTGTAGAGACAGGTATGTATCCCAGAGACTACCCCATCTCTAGAACAGGCTCCCATCCATGTAAAGCAGAGTTCTCCCTAATACAATTCAAGTGTGGCTTGAACAATTGGATGGGGAAAAGGAAATTCATCCCTGGCTTGTCACCTATGTCTCTAATGGACACAGACAACCTGTAAATGGTTCATCCCCCAGGCCTCTGCTTGTAAATGTTTCATCTCTCAAGCCCCTTTTTACATTTATCAAAGGTATCAGAATTTGTCAGAGATTTGGGATGAATGGTTAGGCTTAAAAAGGCCCTTGTGGTCACTAGTCTCGTAAACACCTATGAACCTATGTTCAGATAGTGAAAATGATGTATAAGCAGGCAACTGGGAAAAGGCATGTTTTATATTTTTTATAAGTATGTTATTACCTTAATGATTACATAAATGTGATCCACCAGGTTCTGTTTGTTGCCTGTGTTCTTCATCTGTGTAGCTTAAAACAAATCAAGTTACCTGCTTGTCCTCAATACCTTCAGCTATACTTGAGAGTACAGTCTTTCATCTTATGGCTTGTTTGGCTACCAACATGTAAATGGAAAAGAAAGTAAAATTACATAGATAAGCTTGCTCCAATACAGCTAAGCAAGTGAGAGATTAACATAGTTAATGTGTAGCTGCTTTGTTGCCCCAGGGAATAATTGTTATTTAAACAGTAATAAAGTAAAACTTGACTAAAATACAGCTAAGGAAATAAGGAGTTGAGAGTACAAACACAGAAACCCAATTAGCAAAGTCCCCTGTGGTCTTGCTATGCAATTTTTAAAACCATAACCGGGACTTGAATAAAAGGGGTTTGGCAAATGGCCACTTATTTTGAAATGACACTGCAATGTTAGTAATAATGGGGCATATTTCTTGGCAGGGCAGCAAAAATCATACTGTACTGCATGTAATTAAATGGATTTAAAAACTTTGCAGTCCAAGCTTTAGTGGACCATGCCATTGTAGTATAGATGCTGCTAAGATGTCAGCACTTCAGTATAAACAATTATTGGAGGTTGCACTGTGAAATGCAGTAACCCCAGTTTAGTTCATACAGCTTTGAGCGGTAAATCTGTTATGACCTTTACCTAAGTAAGTTTAAGGAAACCGAAATACACCAGAAATGGACAATTAAAGCCCCTGGGTACTGTATGTAGTGTAATGTGGAGCACAGATACTACTCTGAAACTACAGGTGCATGTGCAAGCATGTGTGTGGGTGCGCGTGCACACACACACACACACACACACACACACACACACACACACACACACACACACACACACACACTAGAGTTGCTATCTGTCCCTCTTTTCATAGGACAGTCTCCATTTGGGCAGATGTGTCCTTGATTGGAGAGAAAGGAAATGTCCTGATGTTTTTAGAAGAAAAATATTTTGCAAATGTTTCTCTCTATAATGCATTAAATAGTGAGATCATTAAACTGTGATAGTATGTTTAACCACTTTAATATAACATACATCAGTATCAACTAAGCTTCAGCAACAGAAGTTCTTTATTTTAGTAATAAGATGTTATTTAAAGATATGACTTGTACAGAATTCCATACTTTCATAAGAAATGCCCCCCGTGAATGACTGAAATGATGGCAACCCTCAGCAACTAGAAAAGACTGGAAGCACCGTCCCTTTAGTCACACTCTTATAGACTGCTATGGGGGTGATCTATGCCCTGCCTTCCATGTCATTAGGGATCCAGTGGTCCTGGATTTCTTGTATCTCCATAGATAACTGGACAGGTAGTAATAAATTTAATCCTGGCTAGAGAGGCCTAGCCCTCCTTGAAAACAGAGTTATGATTTAAGGATGGGTACTGGCAAGGCATAAATGGCAGCTAGGATCAGATTCTTTGTATATGCTAAGATACTATTAACACACAACAGATGCTCACATATATTGTGTACATACACAGACACTCAGTTTCACAAACTCACATCACATAGACAGATATACATATACAAGTAGCATTTTACACAATTGCACAAATAAGCAAATGCTCACCTAGTCTTTATAAAAAAGTGAGATAGAGTGACTGTCAAATGAGAACAAAGCGTAACACAAATCAAACCTGCCAGTCCTGAAAGAACATACCCATTCTAACATTCAACAAATAGAACTAAAGTAAAAAAAAAATTGTAAAAGGTAGAAACAACATATTGGAATAATTATCCACAAGAACTGCAGAAAAAAAATGATAACCTGTAAACATGAAACAGGGAGTACCAAGCATTATCTCACTTAAAGTATAAAACATTGCAACAAAAATTATACTAAAAATGTAATCCCTGTTTATTTACTTCTCCAGTAATTATAGCTAACCCAGGGCATTACAGCTTGAGTAAGTCTTCCACACATAAAAATGTACACTTACCTGTAATGTGAAGCAGATGTGTTGAATACCCATTTAGTAGCTAACTTTTTCTACTAAGCTGATTGATTTTTTCAGATGACCTCTATAAAACATACATGCTACCCAAGCAAGGAGACAGTATTTCTAACACTTGTCTCAACTGGACCCAACCTCAGAAGTTCTGAAGTACTCCTTTTGCAAAACTCACTAAGCCTAATTCATAAATAAGATATCACCTACCTCAAAAACTAAACATTCTTAAATATTTATTTATTTTATTTTATTTTATTTTACATTTGTTTACTGGGAAAGTCTGATTTGACACAGGTCCCTTTTCAGCAGACGCCCAGGGAGATAAGATCCACATAGACTTAAACTAGTACTACAGATATACAAATACATACAATGATACATGATAATACAGAGGCATAGCAGTTAATGCAAGAACAGTAAAAAAGTAGGAGGTAGTAACAAAATAAAGAGCAGAATATAATGCTGTACAGGAGAGATGTCCGATGTAATAATACATTATAGTGCAGTGGGATAGCTCTTATTACGAGTAATCAAAAATAGCATATAGTACAAAGAGTATAATAAAACTGAATGCTGTAGAAGGAAAGTGAGTGAGAGATTGTATTTATAAGGAGTTTGAAGTTTATATTTACACTAGGAGGTCATGGAAACATTTCCAGTGATGAAGCTAACTGTAGGTATTTTAGTACAACTGGAAAGATAGAGGTGTTTGGGTACAATACAGATGCTAATTCAAGTGGAAGAGACTGGTGGGAGAGGGGGGACATTGGGCTATCATGCAGGGTTACAGGGTCAGAGCCAAGAGTTTGTTAGGTGTATTTTGAATAGTTTTTTGAAGTGTGGGACAGAGCAAGAGAGTTTGGGATTTTATTCCATATTTTTCATATGCAGTGGGAAAATAATGCTTCACCAGCTGCAGTATTTGCTTTAGAGACCTGAAGTAGGAATTTATTGGAAGAGGGGAGATGTCTAGAGGAATTATAAGGTTGTAAGAGGTTTTGAAGGGCAGGAGTTTTATCTGGGTAGAGGAGGATTGTGTGAGTGAAAGAGAGAGTAAAGAGCAGTGCTTGCAGTAGTTTGAGCCAGTTTAGCTGTCTAAGTGATGTGCAGTGATGGAATCTGTATTTAGCACCGGTTGCAAATTTGGCTGTCTTATTGTAGCAAGATTCAAGTTTAGTGAGATCTGTTTTACGGAGATTAGATAGTATAGGTGAAGCATACAAAAGAGTAGATAGTAGGTGAGTTCGGGCAATAGTGTATTTAGTATTTTTGGTTAGGAATTTACTGTTCCTGTACAGGAGACCAAGTTTCTTATGGACTTTTTTAATGGTTTGGAAGATATGTATGTTATCTTTCAATCTATTGTCTATTTCAATTCCTAGCAATTTTGTATGGAGTTAGGGAGTAATGCTAGTATTATTTTTGGATAGGATAGTAAAAGTTGGGGTGGGAGCATTTGCTTGGTGGGGGGGGGGGGGTTGCCTGGTTGAAATAGGAGAAGTTTTGTTTTGTTTGGGTTTAGGGTGAGACTGGATTTAGTGAGTCAATTTTCAGCCATTAGAAAGGATTCTTGGGTGTAATTGTGGAGAAGTTGAGTGGAGGCTGAACAAATAATAGTTGAATCATCAGTGTATTGAACTATAGTGTGGAAGTATGGGGTTGGTTGGTAAAAATAGAGAATAGTAGGGGTCCTAGAATGGAACCTTGGGGAACTCCTATGCTAACTGGATGTAGGGGGGATAGTTCTTGCTGCTAGAGGGTGGCTTGTTGGCGTCCTGAAAGGTAATTTTGGAACCAAGAGATGGAAGAGATACTGATGTTCAGGGATGGGAAAATGTTAATAAGTTTTGAGTGGTTCACCATATCGAAGGCCTTGGAAAGGTCTAGGAAAATAGCAGCTACATACTGCCCGTTATTCCTATGGTGGTTAACTGTATTAGTGAGTATCTGTAAATTCATGAGTTGGGAGTAGATGACTCTTTCAAGAAAGAAATCTTCCAGATAGTGGGGACATGATTGATCTGTTAATAAGAATTTTGGAGTAATTTCTTGATTATGCTTACAGAGACTGGTTGGAAATAAAACAGGTTGGTGGAGGATTTGGTATTGGAGGTATTTAGGTTAGTGACTGGTGTGTGGTCATTGTTGTGGGGCTGAGCAGTTGCAAGGATGGACTCTGTAAAGTAGGTATTGAACTGGGGGGTAGCTATTTTCCCAGGGTGTAGTATCATATTAACTGCAGCCCAGAATTTTTGAGGGTTGTTTAGGTATTTAGTTTGCATATAATGGCAGTAATTGGTTTTATCCTGTTTCACTAGAAGAAGTCTTTAACTCTGGTGCATGATGGTTGAGGATATTTAAGAAGGTGGAGTTAAACCTCTATGATTATGAGTTTTCAACTGTGCTAAAGTCCATAGAAAGTGAATTGATGAATGAATACATTTTATACTGCCCACAGTTTATGCCTCTCAATAACTCTGAAAACAGTGCAGTTTGTGTCTCATAAGGATATTTTCAGCTCAACTAGCACCTATTGTTTAATTTCCTGGTCCAAGACCAGAATTATTTAATTTAGTCAACTTCCCCTTAACTCACACTGTGCAAGTCTGTTGACTAGGATATGTAGCTATTTATACTGAGTCAACTATAAGTAATGTAATAAACTATATTAAAATGTGGATTTTGTGTGACAATTGAAATCTTCAGAACATTGCTGGTGTTTGTGTTTTTGTTTGAAGGTTTTCATAAAAACAAAAAGTTATGTAAGATGTCACGTAGGCTTAAATGGAGATGACAAGAAACAACTGTATAAAAGATTAACCTGCCAAACAGTATATGTATATAACACAAAAACTGGAACTAGACATTTAACAAAAAAGCTGTTATAGATAAAAGGTGGGAATAATAATTTTTCAAGAATACAATGCTTTCTGTAATGTCTATAAACATGAATGGTCTCACTTTAATAAGGTATATAACAAAAGGAAAAAAGTCATGGCTAAAATGAGGACTATCTGAAATGTTTATGGAAGAATTAAATATGCTAAGGTTAGAGGTAGAGGAGGCTCAATTAGTAACAGTTAGGATAGGAAGAGATGAGATAAAAATGGTGATGTATAATGAATCTACAGGAAAGTCCCCAGGAATAGATGGTATTCCTCAGGAAGTTGGAAGCTAGGAGAAAAAAACTGATAAAGATCTGAAAGGTTTTGTTTAACAGTATTTTAAGAGGGGGAGAATTACCGACATCCTGGAAGAAAGCAGTGGTAGTTGTAATACCTAAAGAGGATAAAGATCCATCAGATCCAGCTTCATATATGCCCATTTTTAAGCATGATTTTAAAGTATTTGCGTCTATAATGGCTAAAAGAATGGCAAAAGTGATGCCAAAATTAATAGATATGGATCAAAGTGGTTTTATGGAGGTGAGGCAAACATTTAACAACATTAACAGAACATTGATGATCCAGAGGGAAGCAGAATGTAAGAAAATACCACTGTTGTCGGGTTTTGATGCAGAAAAACTACTTGACAGACTTTGTGAGCAGAGCAATGGAAGCACTGGCATTACCTGATAAAATTATAAGTTTTATTTAAGAGGATATGAGGGATTGAAGGCAAAAATTAAAATGGGTGGAGTCCTCTCTGATAATCTCTGCTTGACCAGAGGAACCAGGCTGGGATGTTCTGTCTCCCCTTTGTTATTTGCATTATATTTAGAACCATTGCAAAGAAAATAAGGAACTTGGTAATTCAATGATATAATTGACGTGGTAGTCAAGAAAAGCTGGCTCTATTTGCAGATGATATTATTTTATACCTGGCAAAACCAGAAAGGGACATTACAGTGCTATAGAACATATTGAGACAGTTTCAAGCCTTTTCGTGATACAAAATTAATGAAGCTAAAACAAAGACAATACCGGTAAATTATGTACCCACATGCAAATTGGTTCAGCAATATTCATACTTATGGGGACGTGATAAAATGAAGTATTTAGGAGTATGGATTACAAATGATTCCAGTGTGGTAACTAATGATATGTGGGAAGAGACTAAACAAAAGATAATATGAAAACTGAGAAATGGAAAGCTGTTTTTTGGATATCAATAAATGAAGTATTTAGGAGTATGGATTACAAATGATTCCAGTGTGGTAACTAATGATATGTGGGAAGAGACTAAACAAAAGATAATATGAAAACTGAGAAAATGGAAGCTCTGTTTTATGGATATCAATAGTAAAATACAAAGTTAACATGTTTTTAGTCCCTTTAGTCTTATACACAGGTCAGGCTTATTTTTATCAACCAGAGGAGAAGTTGTGGGTAGCAATTAATAAAGAGCTGAAGGATTTTATCTGGGAGGGGAAGACCACAAGACTCAAGTGGGATAAGCTTATTCTTCCAACAGAACAGGGCAGACTGGGATTACTTGATTTGAAGGGGTACTTCAAAGCAACACAGTTAAGGCTCCGATGCATAACATAAGCAGAAAATTATAATTCAAAGTGGAAAGAGGTGACGATGAAACCGAAGGAAAGCTCAAGAAACAAGGAGCGACTGGAATTTTGGATGCAGATTTTTAAGGAGAATAACAATAATCATACAGAATATTATATTCATAAAGTAGAAGAAAGTAGTCTAGGAACTAAGCCAACATAGGAATGGAGAAAGGAGATTCTGCTGATAGGGATGACTGCAATTAGGGATACAGACAATAGGCAAGAGGGGGTGGAATTTACTGGAGAAAACTGGCAAAGGAACCAAGGTATTGGGAGCAAATAACTAGAGTTGGAAATGTAATAGAATGGGAAGATGCCAAAAATGTATTTGAACTGCAGGTTAGAGATTGCATTACCTATCAAAGATTGATGTCAGAGTATAGGCAAAGAGAAAGAAATAGAGGGGTCCTAAATGAAAGACCAGCACTGGTAGAGTTTTTAGTAGAATCTAGAGCAGAAGTTGCCATTGAGAAAGGAATAATTAGTAGAACATATAAAATATTGCATAACTATAAGAATCAATCAGAGGAGGTTAGAAAGGTTGGGAAGAGAGTTTGGATAAACAATTCACAAAGAAACAATGGAGGGATACATGTATGTCTCCAAAATATGCAACACAGTCTAGAAGATTTAGGATCTTTGCTTGGATGTGGTTACATAGGTATTTTTATACCCCAAGTAGACTCCAAAGAACTTTTCCTCAGGTAGACAGAAAATGTTGGAGGTGTGATGGGGAAGAAAGAAGTAACTGGGAACATATTTTCTGTGAGTGTAATGAGTTGGCGGACTTTAAATATTCCATGCAGATTGCTCTGTCGAGGATGTTGGTGAGCAAATTGGTGTAACTAAGGAAACAGTTTTCTTGAGCTATGATACAGAATCAGAATTGCCTAGATATAGTAAAGCCTTGCTGAGTCTAATTATGGTGGCTGCCAAAAAAGCAGTTCCTAGAAAATGGAAATTAAAGTCTAAACCAACTTTACAAAAGTAATGAAGATAGTAACAGAGATAAAATAACTGGAACTGGGATCTTTAGAAAAGAGTTGAAACAAATTACATAGGAAAAAATGAAAGTGTCGGATCAATACATGCAGAGGAGGAACAAGGTTTAAAAGAAGGCAGGATTTGAATGAGCTATGTAATGGTTGACTGACAATGACTGGATGTATTATAAATGGTGTATAATGTTTACGGCTACAATTGTGTCAGCATGGTTTGTAATGGATAATGTTTCAACTGAGATTGTGTTGGTATGGTTTATTTTCATTTATATAAATATAAGATTGTTTATGTCATAATGATAATTTAATAAATATGTTTCTTGTTAAAAAAAAGCAACAAGCAGTTAAAATGTTTTTAGTCCCTTTAATTTTATACACAGGTCAGGCATATTTTTTATCAACCAGCAGATAAGTTGTGGATAGCAATAACAAGATGAGGGTAATTTTAGATTGTTAGATTGTCTGGAAAGGTGTGTAATCATTATTTAATTTCCTCAAGAAAGTATAAGTCTTTTCCATTCATATGGCTAGGGTGTGATGGATGTTATCTTTTAAGGCTGATGAGCAGAAAAAATAAAATACAATAGGGAAGCATAAATGAACTGGGGGATAATAAAGGGTAGAAATTATGGAAAAGTCATAGGTGACCCCAATAGGGAGAGGGCAAGAGGCTAAAAAAACATGGTTAGTGAGAAGTGAAGTACAAGAGGTACAGAAATGGTAGAAAACAGTAGTGAGAAGGGCTGAAAATATATTTTCCCCTTATTTGGGAAGAGGGGGACTCTGTTGTTTTTCATAGTCTGGTGCTGGAGGAGGCAAGAAACCAGTTGCTAGGAGGCTGAAATTAGGGAAACTAAAAGGAAAGGAGAGGGTGCTGAGTGGACAAGGAGGAAAGTCTAGGAGTAGGGAGCTTATACAGTGGAAGGGATGAGCAGATGAACACAGGGAAAGGGTTCTAGAAGGGGAATGTAAGAAACAGGGGTTTAAGCATGGCAGAATAAAAAGTGATGTTTTATTTATTTATTGTTTTTGTTTATTTTTTTTTTGTTTTTGTTGATTTGCAACTGGTAATAAATTTCTTTTCAGTCACACCTCAAGCCACGTGACAAAGATATGTACAAAGAGTAAGACGGTGGATTAAATCAACAACAACAAAAACATATGGTAGAATACATCTGATATAACGATATAGAAGAATATGAAACAATAGAGTTGCAGATAACAAATACATAAGGTATATGATATATGTACAACATTTTTGAAGAAGACACACAAGCATTCAATGTAGGATAAGCATTTAATGTAAGTCTTATAAAAACATTAATTTGCAGAAGGCATTAGACATCAAATATGGAAAAACATTGCATTAAAATTTAGCAAACTATGCAATGTTTAAATATTTACAGTAAATCAAACATCAAACCTATTACTGTGTATGTTAATAACAAATGACTAAAACCAGTGACAATTTTTAAATATTCATCCACTTCACTTAGAAAGTTAATAGAACAACATTATGCATTTTCTGGGCAGTAAAAAGTATGAACCTGTATCATCTGGTTTTATTGAATGAATATAACCCTCTCTGATTTACCTGGGAAAAAGTTATGAGTGACAGGGCAAAAATATGAAGCAAAATCACAGAGGTTTTGCAAAACTTGGGCAAGCTTTAACAATGAACGTTTCAGAGTAATTTATTGAATTTACTTGGACCGTGAAGAAATCATATAAAACAAGAATCTGGTCAGTCTTTAGAATGCAATGTGTATGAAACATACTACTTCAATAAATAACAGGGAAAATTTGTGGATTGGAAAAACATAGAAGAGTGAAAACAAAAAAATAATAACTAGGGCGGCACAGCGGTGCAGCGGTTAATGTTGTCGCCTCACAGCAAGAGGTTCTCCGGTTTGATTCTCGGCTGGGGTGCCTTCTGTGTGGAATTTGCATGTTCTCCCTGTGTTCACATGGGTTTCCTCCGGGTACTCCGGTTTCCTCCCACATTCCAAATACATGCATCTGGAGCATTTCTCCCCGGGCCTCCGCTGAAAACAGGCTCTGTGGAACCTAGTCGGACATTCCCGGTCAACAAATGTTAAATAATAAAAAAAAAAAACAATAAAAATAACTCAGACTTACGAGATGATCAGAATACAATGATATTGGTGCCTGTTTCCAAAAAGGAACTCAACAGTCCTGAGGAGGACATTACAAGATTAGTAAACAAGACAAGTAAATACCAAAGATAAGGGGGGATTGAAGACTTACCCTTGGAAAAAGAAAGTAGATGCAAATCAGATTTATAGTGGTATCTTGAATTTTTACCCCGGTAGTAAAACATAATAGTGTGGTTGGACTTAACACCAATGGAGGAGGACTAGATCATAGAATACAGACTAGGACACAGAGCATCAGATATTGTCAGTTGTATTAAACAACATGTCCCAGTTCTCTCTCTCACTGTACATTGCATTCAAAAAAAAAAATACCTCTCTTCTGAGGTTGTTTATGTACATATACACATTTTTTTATTATATATTAAGTATTTGCACACACTTATTTTTTTTTTTATATTATTTTTATATGTATTTTAAGTATTCTTAGCACTTCACATAAGTGATTGCTTGCTGTATATATTTGTTGATTAGAGATATGATTATATGATTATGTTCATGTTATTTATATTTATATTTTTAGAACATTTTGTTTTTAAAAATTATTTTAATTAATAAAAAAAAGTTTTTTAAAAAAAAAAATTTATTAATCAATTATATGCCGCAGATGAAAGCGCAACCTGTGTGTGACTTAAAATTTACCTGAGGAGGACATTGGCAGCTGCTAACTAAGATGGGTGGGGGCAACTGTTGATAATGAGAACATGTTTGTGGATGGAACTGTCTCAGCACAGAGCACAGGATGTGCTCAGGCTCAGTAAGTAAATTACCCGTCAAAAAAAAAAAAAAAAAAAAAACAGAGAAAATTATCCTGCCAGTTGAAAATTATTTGCACCATTGGCAAGGCAAACTCTTTCTCACTGTTCTACAAAATGTAATCTTCCAGAGATCTTTGTCACTATCAAGGAACTTGTATAAAGCCAGCATGATACTGTTTTGTGGATGGTGCCTGCATTTGCAAGGAAGGACAAGAAAAAAGTATGAGTGATGTACATGTGTGGGTGAGCAAGAAAGAGGTGGCCCGTTTTCATTGCCCCTTATCAGATTATCTCCATACGAACATGAGAACCAGATACATATTTGCCTTCCACTACAAGCTTTTCATATTGCATGAACGTTTATGTGCTAGAGGAAAACTTTTCATTACATTCAGTGTTCTTTCATTTATTTGCTTTCCATTAAAATGTGTTATTAAATGAAGCCAAGAGCTTTAATCCAATCATTCCCCTATGCAAAACTAAGAAAAAAGCATATACATTTTTCTTATATAATGTTCTTTTGTCCAAGCTTTCTTCTCTTTTTTACATCGCAGTGCCTATATTTCATAAAACTGAACAAGATGAAAGAAGGAAGGAAAAATAGAGACACCTGTTTACCTTAATATCCCTAATACACTCAAAAATAACTGAAACAATTTTACTTTATAGCATGCAGTATATGCCATGTATTATAAAAGTACTGTTAAGAACGAAATTTTATTTTACTTATAGTTAACCCTTCCCATCCTCTTTACCTTTCCTAGATGTAGTTCCAAACAGTAATGGCATGAAGTAAGGCACATGCTTTGGAGTCCCCTACATGTTTTAACAAAGTCAAAACAATCCAATATTTCCAGATTTTATTATAACATAATCAGAGATCAGGCAATGAGAACATCTAGTCTATGTTGTCAAGAGGAAGTGTATAGAAAAGAGTTAACTAAGCTAAGAACAGGTTTCATTAATGGGGGTATAGTGAACATGAAATTGATACGGTGTACTATAATGTACACAAAGAAAGGAAAGGTAAAACTAAGCCCTACTACTCTGATAGCACAGGTAGTGACAGGGTAGGTATCAGAAATAGTGTATTATCACACATTCGGATGGTTTTACCATATACAAGAGATGTAAAAAGGTTTGAAACCATCATATGACAAAATTGGCATATGTTGTTAGTAGATGAGGATACTACCAACATAGTGGGTGGACAACCACATTTTGCATTTAGAAATATGAAAAATCTGAAACTGAAACAGCAGCTTTACTATCCAAGGATACCTACTCTGATGGATAGCACAGAGAATGGTACCCATAGATGTGGAAAGTGTGCACAGTGCATTTATATAGATGAATCAAGCTTTTTCAAGCACCCTGAAACAGGGCGTTTATGGGAGCTAAGGAATTCTGCTGATTGCAATACTAAGAATGTAGTGTATGTAGCTCACTGCACAACATGTTTCCATTTCTATGATGGCAAAACTAACCGTCACCTTGGGGAACGGATAAGGGATCACCTTTACTGCACTAGAAAAGGGCAACTGTATAGTGCTTTGGCTAAGCATACATTGGATAAGGGGGATGACCATATATTTTTATCTCAGGTTTTACACATTCAGAATGTCAGCAATAGGATGAGGACATAGTCAGTACTACTGAACATATGGAAGTAAAATGGATTTTGTGTTTAGGAGCACACAGAGGTTTGGGTTTGAATGATAGTGTTCCATTGAAGCCAGTGCTAAAATCCAGAAGGTTAAAATAAAATAAATAATAATAATACTATCTTAACAAGAGAAAACTACATAAACACATGCAGGGCTTTGGGTCAATATGACAGTATTTCTTGAGCTGTTTTTAGCATAGATATCACAGTAAGACGCTGTTCGGTTCGATTCTCAGCTAGAGTGTCTTCTGTGTAGAGACATGCGTGAATGGGCGTACCTTCATTGAAGGTTGTGCGTCAGAGCTGGCAACTCGGTACGTAAAAATCTACTGCCAATCATTAGCGGACCGGAGTTCTGCTGTGGCGACCCCTAACTGGGAAAAGCCGAAAGATACAAACAATCACTAAAGACAAGTATTTGTTGAGATGTATGTTTAAAGCATATGTATTTATTAAGTGGACAGCATGTGTATTTATTAGGCAGAATATATGTATTAAGTTGTTGAGTGTGTACTGCTTATATATTTATATAAATGTACATATATTTTTATGCTTATACCCACACACACAAGCAGATACTAAATGGGCAACATGAGTATATGTATTTATTCACTGACTTTTATATATTTTATTTATATTCATCCATATGTTCTTGTTTTAACATTTTGTGCATGTGTTTTTCTGACTTCAGCAATTAACTAAGGGCAAAACGTAACCATAGTAATTAATTGATTGCTGAGTGCTGAATTAACTTTGAGTGGTAGGATTGGTTGCTTTAGTAATGAATTAAAGTATTTAAGTGCTGTTGCTGTTTGAATGAACTGTCTGATGAAGCAATGGTTACCATTGCGAAAGCGCTCACCATTTTGTATTAATAAAGAAGATTTTACTTTGTCGTGGTTCAACTTCTTTATTCCAGCTATCTTCCTACTGGGCACCTATGTTTCAACATGATTGATTGATTGGTTGATTTAACATTTGTTTACCAGGAAAGTCCAACTGGGATAGAGACCATTTTCAGTGTAGGCCCTTAGAGAAATGCTCCAAATGCATGTCTTTGGAGGAAACTGGAGCACCCGTAGGAAACCCATGTGAATGCAGGGAGGACATGCAGACTCTGCACAGGAAATAACCCAGCCAAGAAACAAACTGGAGAACCTCTTGCTGTGAGGCAACAATGCTAACCACTGCACCACTGTGCTGCCCTTTTGTGATTGATTTTCTTTCAGGTTCTTTGAATTTTTTTTTTGCTGGCATCCAGGCAATGCACTTACTAGCCAGTTAATGAAAATTACCCATAAAGATACATTCACTGGCTCTTTTTTCTGAGTTTCTGTTTTCACATTGGGAGAGTTGAAATAAAGTTGTTACTCAGTGTGTGCAGCCATCTTAGAATTCCTTGCAACCTTAAATATTGAGGGGGATTCATAAAGGTTACCATAATGAGTAGACCATGTGTGCACTTAGAGAAATCTTTCTAAGTGAATAGGCAGCACAAAAATGTGGTAGGGATGGTCTTGAATACAGATTGTGTACACTTAGTGTAGGCATTCATGAATCCATCCCTTTGGCTATGATTAACACAGTAAAACATCACAGTATGGAAGAGTGATCAGAAGATCAACTAAACGAAATACATAAATGGTTAATGTACTGGTTTCAGAGCTCCAGGAAACACCTAAGATTGAAAAGTTATTAAGCTGCTTATTTTCAAAGTAAGTGCCCTCTTGTTTTATGTACAGTGGATAAGTGGCATGCTTGTATAATGGTAAAGTTAATTATACAAAGTCCAGTTAAGTAATTAGTACTTATTTCATAATATAAATTAAAGTATTTTGTAAAAAAATGGAATGTGGCATATAATGCTATACAGTTTTAAAAAGTAAGATTAATTTCTATTTAATATTTCTGTGTCATCTGATCATCCCACTGGTACTTGGTAGTCACAGTAAAGACCTCATGAAGACTGGTCAGACATCTGAGTTGCTTGTGCCTTTACTGAACAAGGTCTACTACAAGTGCCTTCTGTAGATCAGAGTGTGTATGTTCCTTTAAGAGCTATTCCAGTCTATGGGCACATATATATAAGTACTGAGCACATGCAAGCAAGAGTGCCATTTTGTAGTGAGCAGCCAAGGTATAAGCATGCATGTGTGTAGTAGTTAGTCAGTTACTTTGTTTAAGTTTAATGTTACTGTTCTCCATCCTGATGTGTTTGTGTTTAATAAACTACTTAAATGAACACCCAGCCTCATCATTTTATTGAATATACACAAGACAAGCGACATGTTGTCAGAATGGTATCCAGCATAAAACTTCTTTTTGAAGACCATGGGGCATGCAGTTACAGTTGGAAGAATATACAAGAGTGGTTCATCCCTGCTCAAACGACTCACAAATAGGTCAGATAGACAAATCCAGGTACTAAAATTGGTTTAAGCAATTATTTTTTTACTCAATGAATATAAAATGATACAACCATTCAAAATGACTTTCTAATTAAACAGAATGTTTAAAATGATGGTATATTGATAAAAATACTTGAAATGCTTACAAAACTGCTTGAAATAACTTCTGAATTGCATAAGATGTATTAAAAAGAGGAACATGACTGTATTTTTTCCTATGTGCTTCTTTTTTGTGTTAACTAAACCTATCTGAGATATCTGAGGTGTGCAAAGTGTTTGCAAGTTTGTGCAGTATTAAAGAACAGTTATTTCACAGAAAATGGTCATTTCAAAGAGTTTATGGTACAGTTGAATATTTTTTCCGAGAACCTGGTATTTGCATTTGGATATAATTACAAGGGCCAGGTCTGTACTGTGTCTGAAACAATTTGTTGGCATGGCAGAAGGATTTCGCAAATCTGCTCCACTTGTATTTGATAATAATGTTGCTGAAAACTGGAGAGTGTTTGAGCAAGAGTACAATACTTTCATACAGGCTGCTTTTTCTAATAAAGATGCAGATATAAAGGCATTTATTCTGCTGAATTTAGCTGGTTCAGAAGCCATTGAAAGGGAGTGTTAATTTGTGTATGCCCCAGCTATGTATGCAGGGGAGGGGGAACACCACCATATAGTGGTATCAGCTGAAACCCGGGAAGACCCTGAGTGCTTAAAATGTAAATTTAGAGAAATGTGTAACCCCCAAATGAATATTACAATGGAAAGGCACATATTTTATACAAGGGATCAAAAGCCTGGTGAAATTTTTGTAGCATATATAACTCACTTGTGAAACAAGGCAAAAACATGCGGATTTGGAGATTTAAGAGAAAAATTGATAAAAGACTTGTGTGTGGTATTAAAGATGATACAGTGAGAAAGATTTTGCTTTGAGACAGTGATTTAACTTTGAATAAGGCCATAGAGATTTATCAGATATATGAGCTCATGGAAAAGCACACAAATATGCTTACAAATGAGAAATGCATGCTTCCAGTGCCTTCCACTGCTAATGTTGATCGTATGAAGCATGTGGTTAAAAGATACAAGCCTAAGGGCATGGCCACACCCTGGGCCTCCCTAGCAAAACTTGTGGCAACTTCAATGAAACCAAAAGCCTTTCTAGCAAATTCCAGGGCATCTCCAGTAAAATCCAGAACATGCTCAGTGAAGCAGAGGGGTGAGTCAGCAAAATCACAGAATGTGCCTCCACTTAGCCTCATAGTCAACTGTTGTAATTGTGGTGGTAATCATGAACCTAAAATGGAAAAGTGCTTAGCTTTTGGTCAGCAGTGCCACACGTGTAAAAAGTGGAATCATTTTAAAAGGTTCTGTAAATCAAATGAGGCTCATTCTTTTATTAAAATAAACCATTCTAAGGGGTAAGTTGATCAACTAGAAAGCTGCATCCCTACTTTTTATGTTGATGGTGTGTCTGTGCTTGGTGAAACAGTCAATGCAGTAGATTTGTGGGCAAAGAATGAAGTATTTTGTACTGTTCTGATTAATGGGAGACCTGTAGAGCTCAAAGCTGATACTGGTTCAAAGTGCAATGTTATGTCAGCAGAAATGTTTGCCAAAGTAAGTGCTGGTGAAAAGCTTGATCTGGCAAAGTGTGCGAAGCTTGTTGCTTATGGTGGTGAAAAAATTCAAACTGAAGGCTCAGTAGTGTTTTCATGTTACTCTGCTGAGAACAGCTATGACATGGAATTTTACGTAGTCAAGATGCACATACAGTCATTGTTAGGCCTCAGAGACAGTTTGAAAATGTGACTGCCTTTATTTAATGCAGACGTCCACCATGTAAGCACGTGTAACAATGAAAATCTCGCACAAACAATTTTTTCTGACTATGCTGATCTTTTTAAAGACAAGTTAGGGAAAATCCCAGTTGTGTACTCCATGAAGTTAGACCATGAGGTAAGCCCATTTGTCAGACCTGCAAGGAAAGTTCCAGTAGCCACACAAGGCAGAGTCAAAGCTGAGCTAAACACAATGGTGCAGATAGGTGTAATTTGTCCAGTAGAAGAACCAACTGAATGGGTATCCTCCATGGTGGTAGCTTATTAGAAAAGCTCAGATGATATTAGAATATGTATTGATCCAAGATATTTGGAGAACACACTAAAACAATATCATCCAATGTGTACAGTCGAAGAAGTTGATGCTGTTATGCAAGATGCCACTGCTTTTTTTCTATCTTAGATGCAAAAAGTTAATTTTGGCAAATTTTGCTTGACCGAAAATCTTCATTGCTTACAACTTTCAGTACACTATTTGGAAGATACAGATTTTTGTGAATGCCATTTGGGATAAATTCTGCCAGTGAAGTCTTTCAGTGTGCAATGGAACAATTTTTTTTCTGGCTATTTATGTGCTAGTATAGTAGATAATATTCTCGTAGGAGGCAATGGTGAAGTCAACTATGATAGAAACCTCAGGAAAATTCTGGAATGTGCTTGTGAGTGAAATCTTAAGCTAAATCCTCAGAAATGCAAATTCAGGCTACAATAAGTTACTTATGTGGGTCATTTGTTTACCAGTGCAGGCTTACGACCAGATCCTTCCAAGCAATCTGCAATTCTTGAGATGCTAGCTCCAGACAATGTGACCTCCTTACTTTTACTTGGCATGGTCAACTATTTGGGCAAGTTCATTCCAGATTTGAGCACACTTTCAGCACCGCTAAAAGAGCTGACTCACAAAGATGTAACTTGGTCCTGGTCAGAACAATACCAAAGAGCATTTGATGTCCTGAAACAGAGAATTTCCAGTCCACCCACTTTAAGATATTATGATGTTCACAAACCTGTAACTTTTTCTTGTGATGCTTTGAAATTTGGTCTTGGAGCAGTCATTCTTCAAGAGGATATACCAGTAGCCTATGCATCCAGAACTCTAACCCACACTGAAATGCAGTATGTTCAGATAGAAAAAGAGTTCTTGGCAATTGTGTTTGCATGTTCGAAGTTCCATGATTATATTTATAGCCAAAGCAATCTTGTTTGCCACCAGATGTGCAGCAGTATTTTCCTTACAGAGAAGAGATTTTGATGGAACATGGTATCATCATGAAAGATCCAAAAGTGATTGCTCCAAAATCCCTGCAACAAGAGTATATTACAATCTTGCACTATAGCCACCCAGAAGGGCAACAGGACTAGTATTTTGGCCTTCTATGTCAAAAGACATTGAGAAAGAACTTTCAGCTTGTTCTGTTTGTAATAGTACTAAGCCACATCAACAAAAAGAACTACTTCAGCTAAGCCAGATTCCTGAACTACCTTGGTCAACAGTAGATACAGACATTTTCGAATGGAATGGTCAACATTACTTAGTATTAGCAGACTCCTATTCAAATTGGGTTGAGATTGACCTACTTACTAATTTCACGTCCAATACTGTCATTATTAAATTGAAGAAACATTTTTCTGTCCAAGGTAGCCCACACAAAGTCATTTCTGACAATGGTGCACAGTTTTCAAGTCAGCAGTTCAAGAGATTTGCTGAAACATGGGGACTTTGTTCATGTTACGAGTAGTCCTGCATACCCACAGCCAAATGCCTTGGCAGAACATGCAGTTCAAAGTGAAAAACTGCTGTTGAAAAGTCTAAACATGATAATACTGATGTTTTTCTAAATTGGCTTAATCTTAGAAACATACCTCACGACAATCTTCTTGGTTCACCTGCCCAGAGGTTAATGTCGAGACAAACCAGAACCACACTGCCAATCCGTAAGAATTTGTTGACCCTGAGTGCTAAAAACAACAGAGCAGTAAAAGCTCAACTCCTAAAGAAGCATTTGTTCCAAAAGTCTTACTATGATAAAATCAGCAAACTTTTGAATCTGTTAAAAGAAGGAGAGAGAATGAGGATGCAGGCAGCAAAAAGATTTCACCGAATTGGACTTGTTAATATTTGTATGAAGAACCAAGATCGTACATTGTTGAGTCGCAAGGCATGAAATTCAGCCGGAATCAGAAGCATTGGCCATTGTTAATTTTTGACCAGGATTTAGTGGATTTATTTGGAAGTGCCCCCAGTTGTGTGTTCAAAAGGGATTTACATTTTAAAAACCCGCTTAAAAGAGGTAGTTATAAAGAAGGGCACTCTAATAGGAGACTAGGAAATTTTAAATGTGGAAGATGCAACCAGTGTGCTTATATAATGAAAACAAAGTGTGTATTTGAGTTGAATGGAAAAAAATTGCATATGCATTCACATTTTGATTGTTTGTCTAGTAACATTGTTTACCTGGCGAAGTGCCTGGACTGTCCTGCATTTTATGTAGGAAAAACTGTTAGAACTTTTAAATCCAGGATATATGAGTATATTATGGATATTGCAAAAAAAGTTAAAACAGATACATAAAGTAGGCACATTGACAAATGTTGTAACCATAAAGTTCAATTTTTAGGAATTCAACAGATTTATTTTGATGCACAAGGTCTTATTGTACCAGAAAAGTTAGAAGAATGTGAATTACGTTGGCAAATAATTTTGAATGCAACACAGTTTCCAGGATTGAACGAATGCTCAAGTATTTCTAGTATTTTAAAAATTAAAAGGTATGGCTATTATACGTAAACTAAAACAGGTTGTGCCTTTAAATTTTAATAGTTTTAATTGTTCATTAATTAGGGGAGTTTTTATGGAGCGTATTTAAGGGGTAACTTTTTTGTATGAGAATTGTTCTGATGAAGTTTGGTCTTAAACAGATGAAAGCGCTTAACCTTCAATAAATTGTGGTTGCACTGAGGTCTTCTGTCCTGGTGGTTCATTTTTATTTGGTGTTCAAAGTCTTTTGGGTTATTATACCTAATCGTAAATACACAGCAATCTGGACGTGATTGCTATTTGTATATATTTGTATAATTTGCACGCTAATATGATTGTCATTGTTTATTTGCAAGACCAACTAGCTAAAGAGGGAGAATGTAGATCAGAGTGTGTATGTTCCTTTAAGAGCTATTCCAGTCTATGGGCATGCGCATGCAAGTACTGAGCACGTGCAATCTGAGTGCCATTTTGTAGAGAGCAGCCAAGGCGTAAGCATGCATGTGTGTAGTAGTCAGTCAGCTCGTTTAATGTTACTATTCTCTATCCTGATGTGTTTGTGTATAATAAACTACTTAAATGAACACCCTGCCTCATTGCCTTATTGAATATACACAAGACATGCAACACTTCATGCTGGTTGTTCGTGACACACTGCTCACTGCTATTTGCTTTAAATGACAAGTGTTCTCCCACTAGCTAGATCCTACTTAATTACTTAATTCTCCCCCCACCTGACCCTACTGAACTGTGTAGCCCTACCAGAGCCTTAACTCTAATCCTAAATCTCCTACATGGTCCTTAATCCTAACCATAGGCCTCCCATCCCACTCTCTAACCCTAAAGTCCCTGATTACTCCTTAAACAAAAAATTCCACTCCTGCTCACAAACTCTAAATTTCCTTCCCACTCCTTAAACATAAAACTTCCTTCCCACTTCCTAACCATAAGCTCTCTTCCTGTTCCCTAACCCTAAAGCTCCCCTCCTGCTCCCTAAACCTAAAGTCCTTCATTGCAGTCTAACCCTAAACTTCCCTCCTGATCCCCAATCATAAAACTCTCTCCACTCCTTAAACGTAAATCCCCCCTCTGATCACTTTGTGAAACCCGAACCTGCACTCACACACTTATGAACCTATGAATACCTTCCAACTTCCTCCACATGGCTGCTGCACTTACCCTGCTCAAACCTGATTAGAGTGTCCAGGTGAGGTGTGGAAACTCCACTCTCTCCACACTGCTGCAGCTCCTTGCCCGAATGTAAAGTCAGGTTTGAGCATGAGAGACAGCCTGTACAAGCTACAAGACACCTTGGCTTGGAGAAAAAAGTCTGAGTGCCTGGGACTTGTGCAGCTGTACTAGACCTTAGTGTGAACATCCTGACATATGTTACAAATTGAAATTATCCTTTAATAACATTCTTCGGTCCTTAGGATTTATGAAACTGCAGTGTTTAGATTCAATCACTTACAGATGAGTAAATTGTTTACAATTTTATAAAAAATACCAACAAAAGACCTAGTACAATGTATATCCAATACATCTTGCATTTATTTTGCACGAAATGGTTAAAGCTCCATCCCAAAAATGACCCAAGAGCAAGGGTTTCTCTCAAAGCTTTTTCAACATTGTGAGTTCTATGCTTGCAAAGATATATGGAGACTACATTGTAGTTGTTACCAATCACCACAAAAACAATCAAAACATTCTGTCATTAACAAAAGCCTTTACAGCAGAACTGCTATATGTTCATGTATCAACACTGCCATCTGGTGGATTTTCTTAGATATTGTTAATACAAACTTAACTTGGAATATTTTCTTATCTTTTAAATAATAAAAACAGCAGCTATATTAATTTAGATAGTATTAAAATTCCTCATTTAACTCAAGTATCAGACGAGCACCCAATATTACCATACATCTTCTTTCTTTATGCACATCGGATAGTGCTGTCACCTCACAGCAAGAGGTTTCCTGGTTCAATTCTTGGCTGGAGTGCCTTTTGTGTTTAGTCTGCATGTCCTCCCTGTGTTCCTGTGGGTTTCCTCCGGGTGCTCTGGTTTCCTCCCACATTCCAAAGACGTGTAGTAGGTGGATTGGCTATAGGTGTGAGTGTACATGCAACTGTGTGATGTGGAAAAACTACAGGGGCAGGGCTAGCCACCTGGTAGTGAAAACCTTGGCTCTAGATGATTGTCCTTGATAAAAGTGAAATCTCAACCCCATGTGCAAAACTGGGAAAAAGAGCTTGTAGATGGATGGATGCATGGATTTTTAGTAACACTGCCAGAAACCCTGACAATACCATCAAAAGTAAATCTAGCTGACTTATGTTGAAGCATATGTTTATATGACGGGCTATGCTCCCTTTTATATCAGTCATGCTAAACTTCCAATATACTGAAGTTTGTCCTACATAAAAACTTCCACAATAACATACTCCCATGTATCCACAATCTAAGGTGTAATAGATGTTATTACATTTTGAATTTCAAAAATCTTTGAAGTATTGACAGAAGTAAATTTCTTAGATTCTTAACATAATCACAATAAACACAGTTCCCACAAGATGAGCATCTTGTTGTGGCTAAATTAATGTCCTCAGCTGGCCCCCACTCCCTTGAACCTATTTTGTAGCTAGAAAAATTACTTAAAATTTTTACCTTTTCATATCCAAATGTATACCACTGTGCCACTTTATTCTCAAAACCTCTACCATTTACTATAATATCACAGTGCTTTTGTATCACCTCTAATTTTGAATGGGTTTGTTCCATAATTAATAAAAATCTTCCCTTTTTAGATCACTGGGTACCTACACTAGCTTTGTAGTTTAAAGTGATCTCCCTCAGAATAAAGGCTACTTGCCTATTAGTTTCTGTTACCGATTCGGTATTATATGCCCTCTCTAAAAAACTCCTCACCAAATACTTTGCCTCTGCCTCACAAATTCCATCTTAACTCCTCCTTTCTCTCTTTCCACTTAAAAAAAAAAATTAAAAAAATTCTAAGCTTGTTTTCTGCCTTTCCTGTGGGTAGTCTAGTCTGGATACAGATTTGCCGTGTCCAAGACTATTTGTGGGCTTCTAAGCCTTCAAGCCTTTCTGTGTTGGAGGGAAGCCTTCAGCCTAATTTTGTTTCTTAGAACTAGCCAGTTTTTTTAGTTTCAGTACTCAAGTCTGTTTCTTTGAGCTCTGCACTTGTTCAGAACTTATTGTAAGCACTAAATAAGCTACAAATTACTACAGCACTCAACTTTCCTCACTGTCTAGAGGAAAACAGTTTCTAGTACTTAACAAATAACCAACTATCCAGGCATGTCTAAGGGTCAGCTCCTGGTGTTTTCTCCTGTCTACCTGATGAATCTGGGCATCTTGGGGCAATTCAGCAATTGCCTCATGTACACAGACAACCCTCTCCTCCTACCACCCAACACTACAACCTGTGAGAGATGCACTTATATAGCCAAACTGGAAACAAAGCTCTCTTCACCTAAGACTGGACTAGACAGTCAAGAGGAGAAGGTAAACACTTGCACCACACCACACTCAGCACATAGTCCCTCAAAACGTACACCACCAAAACACACACATAGAAACACAAAACACACACCAACATTCACGGAGGCTCTTAGTAAAAACCTGCCCAAGCAACAGGGACCTCCAAAGCAGAAGCACAAGCAACCTCCAGCCCCCAACACAACCCAAATGACACATAGCCCACAAACTCAGTGTGCCACTCAATCACAGCCCATAAGGCATAACAATGTACCCAACACTCTAGTCATAAGTGACTCTATAGTCAGGCACACTGATGTTCCACTCACCAGGCTAAACAAGGAGAATGTTACTGTCAGCTGCCTGTCGGCTGCCAGGATCCGCCACATAATGCATGCATTCAGTTCACTCCACAGCAAGTACAAATATGACTCTGTCATTGTCCATGTTGGTGTGAATGACCTGAGACATACCTTCCTGGACTACATGAAAAGGGACATGGAGGAGCTGTCTGATCTTGTAGCCCAGGCAGGTATGACCCTAGCCCTGAGTAGCATCCTGCCATCACCTAGAATGATACCACAGTACAAGGACAAAATGATTGACTTCAACAATTGGCTAAGCTTCTGGTGTCATTCTAAGGGGATCCAGTATCTGTCTGCCTGGGATGACATGATCGGCAAACCACGATGCTTTGCCAGAGATGGCCTGCACCTGTCGCCCCTGGGATTCCAGATACTGGCTAAGGCTCTAACCACCCCTATAGTGCCTTTTTTAGGCAAGGTTCAAATGACAAATTCCCCACCGTAACAGGTACAAGCAAGAAGAACCTGAGGGTATTGCTACTCAATGCTAGAAGTCTAACCCTCAAAATGTACTCACTCCAGGCACTCCTTAAAATCGAGAACATCGACATCTGTGCAGTGACAGAGACCTGGTTCAAGGCTCCAGAGAGTACTCCTGTATTACCAGGCTATAATTCATACCACATCTCTTGGCCACCTAACCTGGACCGAAACACTAAAGGTGGAGGTGTGTCCATATTCATTAAGGAAATCCACACCTCTAGGCTAGTTGCTCAGCATAATGCACCCGAGATTATCCAAGTGCAACTAACTCTGGGCAAGACCGCAATCCAAATTGTAGCTTGCTACAGATCCCCCACCGTGCCCCAGGATTCCCACTCCTCATTTCTTGATACACTGGAAAATATTAGGGTACAACCTAACACCCTAATAATGGGTGATTTCAACTACCCCACCATTAACTGGGAAAACTACTCCTGTACCAACTCTTGTGCTCAACGTTTTCTGGAATTCATAAATTCAAATGCCTTGGATCAACTTATCCACACACCCCCACCAGGGGCAGCAATATCCTAGACCTGGTTATTACCAACATGGGCAACCAGTGCTCCACAGCAGAGGTCAATTCCTCATTGGTCAGATCCGACCACAAGCTAATTACCCTAGGCATCCACATCCCTCCCCCACCCCCCATTAGGGAAACTACAGTAAAAAATTTCTCCAAAGCCAACTTCACGCTTCTTAAGACAAAATTGGCAAACTTCACGATACCTATGCTGATGGACAATAGAGGTATGACTGCTGAATCCTACACAAATGCACTTTATAAGCACTTACACGAGTGAATGGATCGTGCAATCCCTAACAGAACCAAGATGCTATCCTCCAAAAAAAGGAAGCCAATCTGGTGGTCTCCTGCCATAAACAAACTCTACAACAGAAGAAAGAAACTGTTGCAAAAAAGAGTAAAATCCCATGATTGGAGAAACTCCCTGGTCAGCCTCAGTAAGAAGCTGAGATCCCTCATAAAATCCTCCAAAGCTAGTTACGAAAACAAAATCGCCACTGACTCTAAAGACAACCACAAAGCATTCTATAGCTATGTCAAGAATCTCAATGGCAACACTCAGATCTGCTCTGAGTTACAGCACAATGGCACTAAATATACACAACCAACTGATATTGCCAACATCCTGGCAGATAGGTTCAGTGCTAACTTCACCCCCCTGTCATCCCCTAAACGGCCCATCTCTATACCAGAAGAATGCAAAGTTCCTGTAATCACGGCAGCACAGGTAAAAAACACACTATCCAAAGCCAAGAACACAGCATCCATGGGACCTGACAACATTCCAGGCTGTGTTCTACATGAACTACAGAACAAAATGGCACCCCACCTAAGTACCATGTTCAATCATAGCCTCACCTCAGGCTATGTGACCACTGAATGGCGCACAGTGACGGTTATCCCACTCCACAAAGGGGGAGCCACCACAGACCCCGGAAACTACTGCCCCATTAGCCTAACAAGCCTGGTCTGCAAGGCTATGGAACATATCATCATGGAACATATAAACAATGACATTGGTAATCTCCAAACTCAGGACCCCACCCAGTTCGGGTTTGTAAAAGGCAAATCATGTCTCCTAAACCTGATAGACTTCTTTGAAGCAGTCACCAAAGCTGTAGATGAGGGTAAGGTGGTTCACACAGCCTATCTAAATCTCGCCAAGGCTTTCAACACCATCCCCCACTCTCGACTTATAGATAAACTCACTAAACTGGGTATAAATCCTTATGTCACAAGATGAGTTACCAACTGGCTCACTGACAGAACCCACACTGTGAAAGTAGCAGACTCCAAATCCAACTTCAGACCAGTGACAAGTGGAGTACCACAGGGTTCAGTCCTGGGTCCTCTCCTGTTTGGTATCTACTTCTCTGAAGTACAGGCTAACACAGAAGGTCTTTGGCTAATGAAGTTCACAGATGATTGCAAACTAGGAGCCATAATCAAAACTCCAAAAGATGTGAACATACTACAAAACGGCCTCGCTGAGACAGATGCCTGGTGTCAAAGCCATGGCCTCAAGCTCAATGCCAAAAAGTGCATTGTCATCCCTTTTGGTAAAAACTCTGTACCCATGAACTACCACATAGGCGGTAGTCTACTTAACACCGAAAGTGTGATAAGAGACCTTGGGACACAGGTGGACAGTAGTTTCTCCTTTGATAATCACATCACCACAGTAGTCAGGAAATCATTCTATGTGGCACACCTCATCACAAAAGGTTTCTCATCCAGGAAAAAAGAGGTCATTGTTCCCCTCTACTCATCACTCATTAGACCCATTATAGAGTACAATGCCCCTTTTGGTATGTACCTCACAAGACATCTACAACAACTGGAAAGGCCACAGAAATACCTCACAAAGAGGATTACCGGCCTTAAACAGATGCCCTACGCAGACCGTCTCAAAAAACTGCAGCTTTACTCCGTCGCATATCGCCTACTCAGAGGCGATCTCTGCCTAACACACAAAGCTATGTCAAACCCAGAGCTTTTAGACATGCTCCACTTAAAGAAATCCCAATCCCTAGAAGCTACACGCTCTAGGGACCTAAACCTTGTCACCACAATAAACAGAACATGCTGGAGGGATAGATTCCTGTCCCAGAGACTTCCCATACTCTGGAGCAAACTACCTAGCTATATCAACAAAGCTCTTCATTAGCACTCTTCAAGAAAAATCTTGATGATTGGATGGGAAATAGGGAATACCCTGGGGATCACTTCTGTGGATATGCTTGACAGGGGCACAGGAAAATAATTTTCTTGGGTGGCGAAAGCCAGGTACCTTTTGGCTAGGCTTATATAGGGCCTAGGGCCAATAGCCTAGTACCTACCTATGAACCTATGAACCTATATCCTTTTCATTCTTAAAAGCTGAAATTCCTCTGTACTTAGGATTTATGGCATTGCATTGTTTGGACTCAATCTCTTATAGACAATTTTATATATAAAAAAGATGTGTATGTAAATATATATATATATATATATATATAGAGAGAGAGAGAGAGAGTGCAAGAGAGAGACATATACACACAGAAATATATATATATATATATATATATATATATATATATATATATATATATATATATATATATATATAGTTATAATTATAGTTATAGATATATATAGATAGATACAAATACACAAACACACACATGCGCACACATACACATAAATATATTTAGATTTATTTAACTGAACATAAAAATGTTCAGAAGACAAAAACATCGATCCTGACAAGACTAAAGACACTTCGTACTTACATACACCAATTCCGAGATCAAGCATCATGGGAGGAATGGAAAATCCCTACCCTCACTGCACCGTGATCTCCCACATAAAAATGCTGGCATTCTTCTTTTGTTGGCATATTCTGAATATTCAAACAAGTGAATGCTTCAGCTGATAAAGTACTCATATATACACACACATATATATATATATATATATATATATATATATATATATATATATATATTTATGTGTGTGTGTGTGCATGCATAAAAAAGCAGACTACTGTAAGTACAATTTTCTTCCCAGATTAGTAGTCCTACCCACCATCCTATCCATTACACACATAAGTTTCAGTGTTATTGCCCACTGTATCAGTGACAACTTGTTGGCTGTTTATTAATTTATTTAATATATTTAATTTTGAAGTTTTGATTAGCCATTTGGATTCTGTAAGTGTGTACGTGTGTGTGTATGTGTGTGTGTGTGTGTGTGTGTGTGTGTGTGTGTGTGTGTGTGTGTGTGTGTGTATGTGAACACTCAGATGATATCAGGGCAGGTGTTAGCATTTTGGGGGTCCACAGCAAATGTCAAGCTGGGGGCCCCCTCGGCACTTCCAGTATAAGTATCATCCCGTCAATGCCACACCTCCTAAGAAACCTTTTAGTTTGTACTGCAAACATTTAGGAATAGTACACACAGACAGACCTGTAGGTACAAGCTCTTACATTACAACAGGCCCATATACCAGATTTTGTTGACCTGCCTAACAGAGGGACACTTGCAGTTACTGGCATTTAGATGCAACAATGATACATTACAACAACTCTATGAACAGGTATGGACTTAAATGAAGTGATGACTAGGCCCAATGTTTCAACACCCCCTGCACACCCTCCAGTCCTCTCCTCTGACCCCCCTCCTCTTGGGCTCCCCATACCATGCACATTATGTTTTTCTTCCTTTACTCACATTTTGTCTTACTCTCAGCTTTTTCAAGAAGCCATAACTTTCTATATGCTCTGAAGTGCATTTTAAAGTTTTTTTTTCTTTTTACAAAACCTTTTCATTGAATAATGGCTTGTACAGAAATTATTATTAAGGAATGAAATTCACTGTTGCTGTTCAGCTTTACTTTTCCTTGAATCCTTTCAGCACACCTTTCCTGACCAAGACAGCACAGTAATAATCATTTAGGAAATGACTCAATTAAGCTGATGCCCCCAAAGCCATAGGGGTTATATATGTGACCTGGGATGTATTTTAGACCATTTTCTCAGCATTTTATTCCAATGGTGGCCTAAGCAAAAATCATGAAAAAGAAACGAATTTCATTCTTATTTTTTTCTTTCAAGGAAGACATAAATTGTGTCCAAGGCTTAATGTTCAAAGCTGACAAAATAGTAGCTCGCGATAAACTAACAAGCCAGTTGTGGGAATACATAGGTCTTATCTGGGAATACTGCCTCCTTCCCTAGCCCCCCACAAAAGACAGTCACTGCCTATGCATCCCTCTGGTGTTAGACTAGGATGAAAGCAGAGGTTTAAATTGCCTTAGCCGTATATTTCAAGTGACTGCTGACATACATATGCATCGCATGCCTCCTTATCCCTAAACCTGAAAGTCAGCCCCATCTATATGTGCCAGATGTGTGATTGTGAGAATGATTTCAGTAATATATTCTAATTTGTTGCTCCTAGACAGTACACCACCCCTACACAAGCTATAGTAACCTTCAGTTTACACCTCTGAGGTCTGTGAAAAAAGTAAATAAATAATGACCACACTGTCCTCAGCTCAAACACAAGCTATAATGACTTCATGTGCAAACCTCTAAGGTTTGATTATGATGAAAATTAAAGTTGTGATAACCACGCAATCTCCACCCCCCCATGAACTACACCAGCTTTCTGTACACACTTATTTGAGCAGTGCTGGTTTTAGAATGGGTGTGGTTGAAATCAGCTTTATCCTAAAAGGGTCATATCTCAGCATTGTTCAAGGTAGACAGCTCAGTCAGAAAACTGATACATTTTTTGTCCTCATTTTCTTCAATTAGCTATAACTTTTGTGGGGGTCCCCACAGAGTCAAAGATGATTAAGGGAGCCCCCAGTATCCATTTATACAGTCTGGTGAGTGGGGACCACCAGACTCCAAGAAGATCTAAGTGACTGAATGTTCTGGGATATATTTTATGTCTTACTTTTGAAATATAATTACTTGTTAGGTGCATTTTTTACTGGCATTATTGAGTGCGTGCACAGACAAAAATTAGTGATATTTTACGCGCACACACACACACACACACACACACACACACACACACACACACACACACACACACAGAAGCATAAGCCATAGCAGTCCTAGTTTTGTATTTATTGCAGCAAATACCAATATATTGTGCAACACTGGTACTGCCACAGCAAATAATTGACAGCTGTTTAGCAATCGTCAAACAGCAGCAGGGGTAAGTCACTTATATACCTCATTGAGGAATAATGCATACCTGTCACTGTCCCTGATTTCACAGACCTTCCCTGATTTTATTCAAACTTTTGCTTTCTCTTTCATAAAAAGCTTGATTTGCTGGTAAATCATTGAGGATTACAAACAGTCAATCATTCAGGATTACAGTCAATCAATCCAGACATCTGAGTTTTATACTTATTATCCAGAAATACGTGTTGATGCAAAAGGTGTTATTCTACTAACTTTTTAAGCAAAGTAGTGTAATAATTAAAAAAATATCAGGATAAGATAACTTGCGGTGGTTGGGGGCCCCCAGGGAACAGGGGACCCCCAACAACTGCAGGGTTCGCTGGTGCTTAAAGCCGGCTATGGTTTAAATGAATGTCACTAAATAACACAAATCAAGTTATTTTTTTCACATGCAAAATGGTTGAAGTGCTGTACTAGCCATAAGAGGATGTTTGCTAAGAACCCTTGAAAGGTTTTTCTCCCTTTCTACTTAGGAGGTGCAGCCTCATAGTTGACTGTATAATATGGGAGATCACAAGGGCATAACACTGTGTATGGAGGCTGTGGGAGATATGTAATACAGGGGAAAATGTATTTGAGCTGTTTTACCTTCAACCATCTTTTTCAGCTGATTATGCTTGTGATGCCCATGCACTGGCCAGCAATCAAGGAGCCTCAATCCTCACCACTAACACCAGTGAGGGGTGTCCATATAGGGAAAGGATAATAAATACACACACAATAAAGTGCAGTTTCCCTTAAGAGCACATAGAGATCAGTCAGTTTGGGGATGGTTTCTCCCTTTCTCTCCAGGTCCCCAATAAGACTCCCCACTGGCACAGCTATAGGGTCTAGATCTCAGCCTAGTGGGCAAGCTAAAACTTCCAGCACCCTCTCTGTGCAATCAGTGCTTCATGTCCCTACCCAAGTAGCTGACACACACACACACACACACACACACACACACACACACACACACACAAGCTCTGAGATAAGAGTTTATACAACCACACAGACACTCCTGGGGAAGGCTGGCACAGGTTCTCCAGCTGTGCCCCTTTTACCCAGAATATACGGTAAAAATCACTGCCACCACTCAACTAATATTTATCAGCTACTCAAAGGCCCTTATGAAGGTGTCCAATTATTTCTGTGCAATATTATTATCCAAATGGTAAGTGTGATCTAACATTCAAGACTTATTTGGAGTTACTTAGTACAACATCACTATATACATGCATTGTACTCTTAGAGCTTAAATTATCTCTACACAAAACAGCCATAGTTGAAAGGTTTAAAAATATTTAATAGTAAATAATAAAAACACAAGGCAATACTTCTTACTACACAGTGCTAGTCAAGAGTTCAGAGATCACAGAGAAATACTTAAAATAATACAGTAGAAAAGTTCTAACATCAACACAGAAAAGCAATTAGACAAATGTTCCTAATTCCTAGCTATTTCTAAGAGAAAACACAGTTCTTAAATCCTACTTTTATCCATACAGAGGCAGTGCTGAGTTAGATGTTCTCAAGACAAATGCTCAGAGTTCTCTAATTCTCTCTCTTTAAATTGATAACACAGAGCTGCTTCACATGACATCATTCTTCACACTTCTCTGGTGTTCCCAGGCTAACAGAAACTACATTTACATTCTTTACACCTGGTCAGAAACCAGAGCAATAAAGGACATTTATACATGCAAATTCTAGCCATTAACTCTGGTCTTAAAACAATAAACAAGATGCCTCCCTCTAGACATATCGGCTCCAAATTTTTACATCAAAGAATTAACTCAGCTTTGTCACAGCAGAGTGCACTGTTGTTACATTTTTGCTGTTCAATATCCAATGCAGTCTTTTCACATTTACGAGAACAAGCCCGTGGCTTATATTAATATTTACAAATGACAGAATTATCTACAAAATTCTATTTGGCTAGGCTGGCAGCCTTTACCTACCTTCACACATCTCCCCCCTGGAGAACTCATGCTAGTTTTTCAAGTGACCCTTGAGAAACGTTGCTTGAGAGGGTTAGATCTATCTGAGTATACCTTACCATTCCCTGTCTTGAGAGCCATCTGCACTGGCATTGCTAATCCCACTGCAGTGCTGCACTGACATATCATATGCTTGCAACCCTAGGCTCCATCTTAGCAATTTGGCATTTTGCTGGCTGGCTCTGTTCTTCCTTGTCATGTCTGGGAGGGGAGCAGCTATGGTACTATAACTAGGGATGAACTTTTTGTAGTACCCTGCTGTCCCTAAGAATGCCCTCACCTGCTTTTTGGTAACAGGTGCAGGCCATGCCTGAATAGCTTCTACTTTGGCAGGTTCTGGCCCTATCTTACCACTCCCCACTCTATGTCCCAGGTAGGAGACCTCTGCCATACCCACTTGACATTTGCTCGGCTTAATGGTCAACCGTGCACTCTGTAGTCTGCCCAGCACCTCCCGGACATGTTGAAGGTGCTCTTGCCAGGAATGGCTGTAGATGACAATATCATCTAGGTAAGCAAGAGCAACCCCTCCTGCTTCTGCTAGGATATGCTCTACCAGCCTCTGGAAAGTTGCTGGGGCATTTTTCATCCCAAAGGGCATCTTTGTGAACTCATACAAGCCAAAAGGAGTCACAAAGGCTGACCTCTCTCTAACACTGGGAGTCAAGGGGACCTGCCAGTAACCCTTGGTAAGATCAGTAGTTGTAAGATACGTAGCCCCACCCAGCTGCTCTAAGGCCTCATTTGTCCTAGGCATAGGGTAAGCATCTGACTCTGTGTGACTATTTAATTTCCTGTAGTCCACACAGAACCTGGTGCTGCCATCCTTCTTTGGCACCAGCACCACTGGGGATGCCCAGGGACTGTTGGACTCTTGAATAACTCCTAGTTCCAACATCTACTGTATCTCCTCCCTCAGAGTCTGTTTGACTCTCTCAGGCACCCTATAAGGGGCCTGCCTAATAGGCCTATAGGGGTCCTGTATCCACCTGGTGCTGCATCAGGTGGGTGCACCCTGGCTTCCCAGTGAACATGTCTCTAAACTCCTGTAACACTGCTCGGATTTCTCAAACCTTTGTAGGGGATAGCTGCTGGGACATTGCTACCCCTTCCACTGAGGTGTTTGTCTGAGCCTCAGTGAGATCAGTCACCAGATCTCCCTCAGACTCCTCCTGCCATCCACTGCAAATGCTCAGCACAATGGCCTCCTTATCATGGTAAGTATTCATCATGTTAACATGGTACACTTCGTGCCCCTGCCTTCTGCCTAGCAGTTTCACCATGTAGTTAACATCACTTACCTTTCTTACCACCTTGTAGGGTCCCTCCCAAGCTGCTTGCAGCTTGTTGTGTATGACAGGAATTAGAACCATTACCTGCTGCCCCACAGCATACTCTCTAGCTCGAGCATTCCTATCATACCACACCTTTTTCTGTTGTTGGGCTTCTGCCAGGTTCTCCTGGGCCAAGACCATGAGTTCCATGAGCCTTGTCCTGAGGTTTAGGACATATGCCACAACAGACTCCTTGTGAGGTTCACACTCACCTCCCCACTCATCTCAAATTAAATCTAGAGGTCCCCTCACCCTATGCCCATACAGCAACTCAAAGGGTGAAAAACATGTGGATTCCTGTGGAACCTCTCTGTAAGCAAACAACAGATGGGGCAAATATTTGTCCCACTCCTTCTTAAACTGATCTACAAATGCCCGTAGCATGGACTTGATTGTAGAGTTTAACCTCTCAACAAGACCATTAGTCTGCTGATGGTAGGTGCTGGACTTCATGTGCTTCACCCTGCAGTACTTCCACAGACAAGCCAGCAGGTCTGACATGAAATTGGCACCTCTGTCAGTCAGTATTTCTTTTGTGAAACCTACCCTTCTGAAAATCTCTAACAAAGCACTTGCCACCTTTTCTGCCTCAGTGAAGGACAAAGCCACTGCCTCAGGATATTGCGTAGCATAATCCACTACCACTAGGATATACTTTTTCCCTGTGGAACTTGGGTTACTCAGAGGCCCCGAAATATCCAAAGCTACCCTCTGAAATGGCTCCTCAATCACAGGCAAAGGCTTCAAAGGAGCTCTCACCTTGTCTCCTGCCTTGCCTACATTTTGGCACTGCTCACAGGTCTTGCAGTACCCTGTTACACCTCTGGAACTTCTAGGCCAATAGAAGTTCTGCATAATATGTCTCTTTGTACGTTTTATGCCCATATGACCTGCAAAGGGAATATCATGGACTATGGCTAGAGGCACCAGACGCTAGGCTCTAGGCACTACCAACTGTTGTACCATCTCACCTTCTAGCCCTCCCTCAGGGACCCACTCTCTATACAGTAGCCCTTTTCCCCCTTCCCTTGAGAATCAGGTGCCTCACTAGCTACCTGCCTCAAGCCTTGCACTATAGGGTCTGAGAGCTGAGCCTGTCTCAACTCTCTCTTTATAACCTTTCCCAGCTCCCCTTCCACAAGAAGTCTGGCATCCTCTGACAGTGGTGCCTCACTGTCAACCTGGGTACTACTACTCACCTGTATCTTTGCAGTCACTGTGTCCAAGGGAACATCAGTATCCACAAGCAGCTGTGGCTCACATTCAGTCTCACTGCTATAGAGTAGCACCCTCCCTGAAGTAACCACCTCACCTGTCCTGGCTGCAAGTATGCAGTCTGTCTGGGTCTCCCCCAGGTTCCCAGACCAACATGCTTGTCTCCTAGCCTGACTGCATGTAACTGCATAAACACATGATACTGCCTCATCCAAATCCTTCTCTATCAGGATATCTGCAGGATGGTAGTTCGGTACCCCTGCTGTCTGACGACAACCTACATTGGCATTTTGTCTTTCCCACTTACTGGCTCTCTCACCTTTTGTTCCCCACCTTGCCTCCATGGACATCTGTATGCCACATGGCCCCACTGGTTGCATTCAAAACATTTAACCCTAGGTCTTGGATGCGTACCTGGACTAGTGGCTTCCCCTGCTACTGGCAGATTCTGTTGGGGCAGTCTGTGTTGGCCACCATGGGTTCCTTTAGACCCATGAGCAGTACTGGGGGTCCCTTTATTGTGTGGGGATGCCCTGCTTGCTAGGTATAGGTCTCCCTTCTTCCCCAACTCATCTGAAGTAGCACATTGTCTATCAGCTAACCAGATTCTCATGTCCTCAGGCAAAGTGCTAAGGGCTTGTTCCCTCACTAAAAGGTCTGCCAGCCCTTCAAAAGCAGTGACTTGACATCCACTCACCCACCTATGAAAATAAGTGCTCATTTCAGCAACATATTCACACACACTTTCATCTGCCTTGCTTCTATGCTCACGAAACTTTTTCCTATAAGTTTCAGGTGTTAGCTTAAAACATTCTAACAAACAATGCCTAACAACAGTGTAGTTAAAACAATCAACATCAGACATTTTAGACAACACAGTTACAGCTTTACCATGGAGTAAGGGGGTCAGGAACCATACCCAGAGCCTTTGGTCAATATCATACTGTTTACATACCCTCTCAAACATATTTATGAAACTATCAAAATTATCCCCCTCTTTAAACTGCGGAAGAAATTTACTGACCTTTTGTGCTTCTGGGATCCAGTTACTCCCTTCCTCATTACCTCCATGACTCTGGCGAAGGGTCAGCATCTCCCTCTCATACTGCCTCTGCCTCTACTTTTCCTCAGCTTCCAGGCATAGCAGTTTCTCATTCTTCTCAGCATGCAGACATCTCTGTCTCTCAGCAGCTTTTATTTCCAAATGCCTGGTCTCCAAATCAAGTCTCTTTAGCTCCAGATAGATTTTTTAAATCCGCTGCAGAAAGGTTGATCTGTCCATTCTCTGAAGGTGGTACATCTCCACTGCCAGTCAGATCATCCTCCTGGTTGCTGTTTTCTGATGCAGCTGTGACCAAAGCTGCAGTCATGTCTGCCTTAGTCAGGTTTCCATGCACCAGTCCCCTAGCCTGGCACATCTCAGCCAGCTGGCTCCTTGTCAGCTTTCTGTACTCCTCTGCTGACATGCTGCCTGCTCTCCCTAACTAACTAAGCTAACAAAGAAATAATACAATTGTGATCTGAACTTTGAGTCTTCACTGCGTGGCTGATTTAGAGTACAAAACACCTTCAGTAATCATTGTACACAAGCTACAGGAATTCACTCGACCCACACCACTACAAGCCAATTAGTATTTGCCAACCAATTACTATGTGGTGTGGATATCCCACCACTGCCAAACAATTAATATGTGACACCCGTGCACTGGCCCAGCAATCAAGGAGCCTTAATCCTCACCATTAACACCAGTGAGGGGCGTCCATACAGGGAAAGGATAATAAATACACACAGTAAAGTACAATTTCCCTTAAGAGCACACAGAGATCACAGTCAGTTTGAGGCTGGTTTCTTCCTTTCTCTCCAGGTCCCCAGTAAGACTCCCCACTGGCACAGCTATAGGGTCCAGATCTCAGCCTAGTGGGCAAGCTAAAACCTCCAGCACCCTCTGTGTCCAACCAGTGCTTCGTGTCCCTGCCCAAGTAGCTGACATACACATGTTTGAGATAAGAGTTTATACAACCACACAGACACTCCTGGGGAAGGCTGGCACAGGTTCTCCAGCTGTGCCCCTTTTACCCAGAATATACGATAGAAATCACTGCCAACACTCAGCTAATATATATCAGCTTCTCAAAGGCCCTTATGAAGAGTGTCCAATTATTACTGTGCAATATTATTATCCAAATGGTAAGTGTGACCTAATAGTCAAGACTTATTTGGAGTGACTTGGTACAGCATCACTATATATATGCAATGTACTCTTAGAGCTTAAATTATTTCTACACAAAACAGCCACAGTTGAAAGGTTTAGACAATACTTCTTACTACACAGTGTTAGTCAAGAGTTCAGAGATCACAGTGAAATTCTTAAAATAATAAAGTAGAAAAGTTCTAACATCAACACAGAAAAACACTTAGTCTGTTGTTGTTGTTGTGTCTTTTGGCTTTTCCTGGTTAGGGGTCGCCACAGCGGAACTCCGGTCCGCTAATGATTGGTAGTTGATTTTTACGTGCCAAGTTACCAGCCCTGATGCACAACCTTCAATGAAGGTACGCCCATTCACGCATATCTCCACGCAGAAGACGCTCTAGCTGAGAATCGAACCAGACAGCGTCTTACTGTGTGTACACCCATTCACACATATCACCATGCAGAAGATGCTCTAGCTGAGAATCGAACTGGACAGTGTCTTACTGTGAGGTGACAATGCTACCACAGCACCACCACCAAAAAACACTTAGTCTAATCTTCCTATTTCCTAGCGATATCTAAGAGAAAACACAGTTCTTAAATCCTACTTACATCTAGACACAGGCAGTGCTGAGTTGGATGTTCTCATGACAAATGCTCAGAGCTCTCTGATTCTGTCTCTTTAAATTGATAACACAGAGCTACTTCACATGACATCATTCTTCACACTTCTCTGGTGTTCCCAGGCTAACAGAAACTACATTTACATTCTTTACACCTGGTCAGAAACCATAGAAATAAAGGACATTTATACATGCAAATTCTAGCCATTAACTCTGATCTTATAGGTTCATAGGTTTATAGGTGTGTATTAGGCTAGACCATAGGATTACCCTGGCATCGTGCCACCCAACCTTAGTTCCTAGTGCCTCTGTTGAGTAGAGCAACTGGAGTGATCCCCAGGGTGAATGTTCTATTTCCCATCCACTCATCAAGATTTCTCTTAAAGAGGGCCAGTGAGGCGCAATGCTTGACATGTATGGGAAGTCTATTCCATAGCATGGGCAGTCTCTGATTTATGAACCTGTCCCTCCAGCATGTTCTGTTGATTGTGGTAGTGAGGTTGAGGTCTCTGGAGCTTGTGGTGCTGAGGGATTGTGATTTCTTTAAATGTAGCATTTCTAACAGAGCTGGGTCAGACATGGCTTTGTAAGTCAAGCAGAGATCACTTCTAAGTAGGTTATATGAGACAGAGAATAGTTGGAGTTTTTTGAGTCTGTCCATATAGGACAAGTGTTTAAGGCCTAGGATCCTCTTTGTGAGGTACTTTTGCGGCCTCTCCAGTTGCTGCAGGTATCTAGTGAGGTACATGCCAAATGAGGCATTGTACTGGATGATTGGCCTAATGAGGGAAGAGTAGAAGGAGACAATGACCTCTTTCTTCCTGGATGCAAAACCCTTAGTAATGAGATGTGTGACATAGAAGGACTCTCTGACCACAGTGGCAATGTGGTGGTCAAAAGAGAGGTTGCTGTCAACCTGTGTTCCCAGATCTCTTATAAAGCCTTCTGTGTTCAGTGGACTACCATAAATGTGGTAATTCAAGGGAGCCATTTTTTTCTCAAAGGGGATGAAGACACATTTTTTGGCACTGAGCTTAAGGGCATGATTCTGACACCAGTCGTTGGTCTCATTGAGGCCTTTATGTAGGATGTCAGCATCACTTGGGGAATTAATAATAGCTCCCAACTTGCTATTCATCTGAGAACTTTGTCAGCCAGAGTCCCTTTGTGTTGGCCTGGACTTCAGAGAAGTAGATACCAAACAGGAGGGGACCCAGGACCGAACCCTGTGGGAGTCCACTCATGACTGATCGGCAGTCTGACTTGGAGTCAGCTACTTTCACACTGTGGGTTCTATCTGTGAGCCAATTTGCAACCCACTTAGTGATATAGGGGTTGATGCCTAGCTTAGTAAGCTTTTCTATGATTCCTGAGTTGGGAATGGTATCAAACGCCTTGGCCAGATCAAGGTAGGCTGTATGAACCACCTTACCTTCATCTTAAAACAATATGCAGGATGCCTCCCTCTAGACATATTGGCTCCAAATTTTGACATCAAAGAATCGACTTATCAGCTTTGTTACAGCAGAGTGCACTGTTGTTACATTTTTGCAGTTCAATATCCAATGCAGTCTTTTCACATTTAAGAGAACAAGCCTGTGGCTTACATTAATATTTATAAATGACAGCATTATCTACAAAATTCTATCTGGCTAGGCTGGCAGCCTTTGCCTATCTTCACAATGCTATTCAGCCATTTGATGCAGGGCCATATAACCTCTAGAAGCTTAATAATATGCAAACTAAAACATGCTCAAATTGCTTTATCTCTAAGGGAAGATAGCAAAAACCTTGGCTGGTGTGGGGACTCAAAATTTGTCCACATAAGAATGGGAAACATATTTAAGTTACTGGAAAGTAGCCAAACCCAGTGGACTACTACTTCCTCATTGTTAGGGAGTAGAGCTGGGCAGGCATCCAACCAAGATAAACCAGCTAATTAAGGCTGTATGTATGACTAGAAACCTAGATGGAGGAGTATATTTATGACGGAGTATGCATTGTGATTCATGTCGATCCACTGAAGGCAATTTTGATGAACGCAAATAAGACAAAACCAGCTTGCCAAAACTGCTTTCAGTGAACAGTGAAACCATTTTTGGAGGAGGGCAAGCCTCCCCCCCCCTTGAACCCCCATGTAGGAGAACATCCCACCACTCCCCAGAATTATTTATACCAATTCCAAGGTTGCGTAACAGTGGAGAAAAAGGCAATCTCCACTTTTGCCGAAGGTGGTTCTGGCAAACTGGCTTTGGTTTCTTTGCATTCCCTGAAATTACCTCCAATGAATTGACATGTTCCTCATACACTTATACATCCTTTCTCTTGTTAAAAAATAAAATAAAAAAATAAGGAAGAAGTTATGTAATATACTCTTTATTAACTACTCTGTGCCTTATGACAACAGGTTTATTACTATTCATTGGTTCACCTATTCCAGTCCACAATTGCCTATTCAGTATAACAATGAGGCAACGCAGAAGGAAGTTAAGATGGGAATGGCAAACAGGGGCACAAGGATTAATGGCTAATCATAATGACATGAGATATTTAAAATATACAACTGTAAAAGAAAGACAATAAAGAAAGATGAGAGAATGAAAATGTGTGAAATACCTAGCAAAGGCAGGCATGTCATGAAGCGCTATGATTCTAGTAAGTATAACTCTAACTTATTTTTCCATGTCGTGCTTACCATTCATTAGATTTAGGCATACCAAGTTTTATTGAGGTTTCCTGTTCATCTTGAGAGAGAAGGAGATTATCAGTTGTCTACAATCATGATGCAAGAAAAAGGAACTAAACTGGATGTGGTCAAATTCAGGTCTTGAGTTTCGGATGAAAAGTTAATTTTAAGCAGCACTTAGAACAAATGAAAGCTTCTCCTAAAGTTTGCACTGCAGACGAGGCAAACTCTGCATGCTGGGTCAAAGACAGAAAGTAGCAAAACAGAAGCTCTTCCGTCCAAATCCAGTTAATTTCCTCAAAGCTTGATTCATGAACTCACAGTTTGTCAAAACAGATTAGCTGAAAATTATATTCAGCTGAAAGTAAATTCCACAGAATTTGGAAACCAAAAAACAGTGAACTTCTGTTTGGACAGGGATGCAAGTCATTGAAAGGAAGCATTTTTCAGACTGTTTGCTGTTTTGCGATTTATACTGTCAGCTGTTTTCATATTTGATTAATCAGTTTTACAAAAGTCATCCCATTCAAAGCACAACATGAAAGCTTGAGCAATTCTATATATCATTCATGAGTAAAGCATGTTTTTTTTCTTTGAGTAAAGTATGTTTTTATCACAATTATAATTAAAAAAATCCAAGCCTATGTTGTATTTGAGTTATGATCACACATACCCTATTTTTATTCTAACAATAAGGTCACCATTGTTGACTGACAAAAATGACATGGTGACAAATGGCGCATTCATTTCCACTGACTTCCTTTTCACTGAGATGCTCTCAAATGAAATTCTAGTATACATGCAGTGAATAGAACTCAACAAATACACATTACAAGAATCAACATTTGGTGAAGTACACAACTGCTGTTCTTTCCATTAATCTACTGTACAGGCTCTCACAATGCTGAACAATATTGTTCTGAGATAAAAAGATGATTGTGCAACTAGTATTAACAAACATGGTTTAAAAACACAAGAACATATAAAACAATCACAATTTAGTGAAATAATTTACAAGGAGTAAATATAGTTACAGTCCTTTATTTAACCCTGTTTTTGGTTGTGGCACTGTTTTATTCAATTCAAGTTTTTAACATACTACTTTTCAGCGATACCCTTGGCTTGGAGATGTTTTTTAATTGCATTCTCCTTTAATTGTATCATTCAGTTGTTATATTGAATTGCAATGCTTAACTAATTAAGCAATTTAGTGATTTGAAAATGACTATTTAATGTGGCCATTTGGCTTCTTTAAAATTAACTTGAGGAAGCTCAGCATTAAGCTGAGCGAAAGCGCTTGTTATATCGTTTTGTCCATTTGATGTGAATAAAGATCTTAACTTGGATTATCTTCGCTCTACTTTCATTTTTTGGCTACCAGGTCACTGCACTTGGACTAGTTGGGTTTGCCACTCTGCCTGGATTTTTGTGTTTCTCTGTCACGCTTCGGATTTTTTCATAGTTACAGGCAAAATAAAAAAATGCAAGTAGATAAAGGAAAAAGTGAATGAAGAGTGAACGAAACGTTAATGCATGAAAATCTGAAAGAAAGAAAGAAAAGATAAAGCATTATGGACCTGTGAAATTTGGACTGCAGGCTAGAGACTGCCTTCCCTACCAGGGATTGATTTCAGAGTATAGGCAGAGAAAGGGATAGGGAAATTTTAAGTGAAAGACCTGCTCTGGTAGAGTTTTTAGTTGAATCTAAAACAGAAGCTGCTGTTAGAAAAGGAATAATTAGCAGGGCATATAAAAGACAGCTATAAGAATCAATCAGAGGAGGTTGGAAAATATTGGGAAGAGAGAGTGGCAAAGCAATTTATAAGAGTATAATACGAGAACATTTATATGGCTCCCAAGTACGCAGAAATGTCCAAAAGGTTTAGGGTCTACTTGGAAGTGTTTGCATGGGTATTTTTATACCACAAGTAGACGTCAAAGAATTTTTCCTAAAGTAGATAGCAAATGTTGGAGGTGTGATAGGGAAGAAAGAGGTAACTGGGAACATATGTTTTGGAAATATAATGAGTTGGCAGATTTTTTAAATTTCCCACAGAGTACTCTGTGAGAAATACTGAGTGAGCAAACTGATTTAACTAAGGAAATGATTCTTTTGAGCTGGGACATAGGATCTGAATTGCCTAGACATAGTAAGGCCTTATGAAGTTTAATTCTGTTGCCTGCCAAAAAAAGCAATTACTAGAAAATGAAAACCAATGAATAAACCAACTGTACATGAAGTGTTGAATATTATAAGAGATAAAAGAATTGGAACAGCAATCTTTAGAAAAGGGAATGTGCAAATTGCATAGAGAAATAAACAGGGAATGTGGGAATAAGACATGCAGAATAATGTTCAGGAAGAGGAGTGAGGTTTACAGGAAGGCAGAAATTCAACAATTTATGTAATGATAGATTGATGATAGCTATAAAGAAAGAAAGTATATGTGATGTATAATGCATGTACATAGGAAAATGTTAATATGGTTTGTTTTCTTTTCTATTAATATATGTTTGCCTGTGTCTTAAGTGATAATTTAATAAAAGTGTTTAAAAAAGGTATTATGGAACTGTAAGATCAGTGGAATGGCACACATAGATGGAAAGCAACCATTTATTTATTTATTTTATTTATTACATTTGTTTACCGGGATAAGTCCACTGGGCCTAAAAGAGCCCATTTTCAGTGGAGGCCCGGGGAGAAAAGCTCCAACGAGATACAGAAAAAAATATAAACATTAATTAGTACAGAAGCAGAAACAGTGTTACAGATAGTAAATATAGTAACATATACAGAATATATACATAAAAGCAGGAATCTGGTTTGTTTGATTACAGCAATATATACAGAAAATATACATTAAAGCAGAATTCAATTAATTCAATCAGATTGGTATAAACAGAGATCAGTATTATTGTATCAAGTTAAATTAAAAACAGGCAAAACAGGTTTGAGGCAGAATTAACTTATGTAAAAACATGGGACAAAGGTATTTATATATGAAACAAATGCTTTATATATTCATGAAGAAAATTTAATTTGCTTTTCCTCATGTTATTTTAATTAATGCTTTTAAACAGGCTATAGTGTATGATCAGAGATTTAGTTTACATAATATTTAATAGTGTAATATAATAATAATCATACAGTACGTGGTTTATAGTATAGATGGATAAAGCCCTCATTGAAGACCAGATGACGGGGATCAAGTTAGTCATCCTGGCTCACTGCAATGTCACCTCCTACAGGAGACAGTTGTGGAAAATGCAGTAGGGCTGGGGATTTGTTCTTGGTTTTACTAAGCTGTTTCCATGAGGCAGCCTTTGTGGAGCATATGTATGAACATAAATAGTGCTGGGGAATGCATATGACACTCCCGTGTCTGTTAGGAGAGAACCAAAAAAAAAGAAATTCCTTCATGGCTGCCTGGATGATGGCAGCTCTGTTACTGGATTTCACCCCGGTGATGGGGAGCAAATGGGCAGATCACAGTGGTGACTTGATGGTTGGTAGTCTTGAGGCAAGAAAAATAACATTAAAAATGCACTAAATAAATGAATGTTATACAGATATAACATTATAATGTAAGCCAAGTGAAACAAATCTTCATGGTAATGCCTTAGACATGCTACACACTACAAAGGCCTTCTGTCCAGGAAAAAAAGTATCTAGAAATTCAAATGCAGTTCATAAGCAATGCAACATGGATACTGGGCACTAACAGGTCTAACACTGTGAGACTTATATGCATATGGGATAATGGCACATACATAATAGTGCCTGTGTGATTCAGCGATAAGCAGACTGGGCACAGCAGCCATCAGCAGAGACAGTGGTGCACTGCAGAATATAAGGGCTGTTATCAGAAGTGAAGACACTAATACCAATACCTGCATCTACAATGTCCCCAGAACACATCATGTACCTTGATTTGCAAATATTGCATAGACATGAATATTGAAATCACTAATACATATCCACAGTGGAAATGATACATAATAGTGGATGTATACCAACAGTGCCACATTGCAGTAAGACCACAGCTGGGAAAAGTGGCTTAATGCATAGCAGCTACACAGTTGTAAGAGAAGGAAATCAACACTCTATGCTTCATACCTCAAACAGACCAGGTCAGTAAGGATCTGTAAGATGACACCCACAGAGTTTAAAGGTCTAATGAGAAGCATATGCTCCCTGGTGCTCTGAATGGGTAATGAGACTAACACAGTGCATGACTTTCCTGGGCTGCCATCCTCTCTACTGTATGTCTGCTGACACTGTGCATCCCAATCACCTTGGAGTTGCAGAGATCAGGAGACACACACCTATAGCCACCCTCCCACACACAAACAAACACACAAAGACAAAAAAAACTCAGAACTCAGGGTAACAAAGCATCACAGTACAGATGTCAAGGGCACACAATAGGAGGAGGCTGTGCACCCATTATTGTATAGTGCAACAGGTGAGAAGTTATCAACAAAAAGATCAGCAATGCAGAGCAAGAGCAGTACTAAGTACCAAGTACTAAAATGGAGCCATGGGTACTAAAGAAGCCAAAACAGAGAGACTGGAGTGCAAGGCAGGAACTATGTGCATCAATTACAATGTCAGCACCTCTGCCACCAGGACAGACACACAACAAATCAAGAAAGTACAGCAAAGGTTGGCTATGTGCCTACATTCACACATGCATAAGGCACCTGGGCACAATACATATACATCTCAGAATGCACAGCATGTGCAGTAGGTGCCTTGACACTTTTAGCAGGATACTAACTGCCCAGCTAAGGGATAGCAGTACATAGTAGGTGTCGCTCGTCTAGTCAGGATAAAGCAGACGAACATTTGTGGGTTCTGTTCAAGCAGCTTTATTACACACAAACACATCAGAAATGAGGCTTTGTAACTTAAACTTAAATAAACTTATAAACAGACTGACTACCACACTCATACATGTTAACACTCCGGCTGTTCTCCCAAAATGGCACTGTTGCCTACACGTGCTCTACACTATTTATATGCACATGTTACATCTGGAAATGCTTCTTAAAGGTACATACACATGCTCTGATCTACATCCTCCCTCTTTGAGAAATAGTCCTTATATGAAATAACAGTATTCAATAACTTGCAATCTAAAGAAATGATCTTTTGACATGCAGTTATACAGAACTAATTATTTGACATACAATCATGCAAAATTAGACACATATGAAACAATTATGTCCAAGTTGCTGTGTATTTTACACCAGGTCTGGAAATACGACCTGAACATGTAACATAAAAGTCAGAATTGCATCTAGCAATGGGGACTGTCTTCAAGGAATGTTCAACTTTGGGGACATCTGGGACATCATCAGGAATGGGAATGGGTACTGCGACGTGTTCTTTGGTATGATATCACAGTACAAGCAGAAAATGATTGATTTCAACAATTGGCTAAGTTTCTGGTGTCATTTTAAGGGGATCCAGTATCTGTCTGTCTGGGATGACATGATTGACAGACTTTGATGCTTTACCAAAGATGGTCTACATCTGTCACCCCTGGGCTTCTGGATACTGGCCAAGACTCTTGCTACCCCTATAGTGCTTTTTTTAGGCGGTGTTCCAAAGACCAAATTACCACCATAACAGCTACAAACTAATGCAGTCTGAGGGTCATGCTGCTCAATGCTAGAAGTCTAAATTTCAAAATGCACTCACTCAAAGCACTCCTTAAAATGGAGAACATCAACATTTGTGTCGTAACAGAGACCTGATTCAAGGCAGCAGAAAGCACCCTGCACTACCAGGCTATAACTTATCCCAAGCCTTTCAGCCCCAGAACTTGGACCAAAGCACCAAAGGTGGTGGTGTTTCCATATTCATAAAGGATGAGCACACCTCCAAACTGGTAGCCCAACATAACGCATCTGGCATACTTCAGGTGCAGTTAACATTGGATAAGACAGGGATTCAGGTCATAGCCTGCTATAGATTCCCCAACCATGTCCCAAGACTCACACTCCACATTCCTAAGCACCCTGGAGAATATTAGGGTCCAACCTAACACTCTCATACTAGGCAACTTCAACTACCCCTCCATTAACTGGAAAAACTGCTCATGTACTAATACACCTGCCCAACGTTTCCTGGAATTCATTAATTCCAATGCCCTGGACCAGCTTGTTCTTACCACCACCAGAGGTAGCAACATCCTTGACCTGGTCATTACTAACATGGGCAGCTGTTGCTCTACACCAATAATCAACTCCTTCCTGGTTAGATCCGACCACAAACTAATCCCCTTGGAAATCCACATCCCTTCTGCCCCCCCCCCCACCCCCCACTGCCCCGCAAAGGTAACCACCATGAAAAACTTCTCTTTTGGGCTACTAAAAACAGAGGTGGCTAACTTCACGGCACCCATGCAAATGGAGATCAGTTGCATGACTGCTGAATCATACCCCAATGCACTGTACAAACATGTACACAAATGCATAGATATTGCCATACCCAATAGAACTAAGACACTCTCCTCCAAAAAAAGGATGTCAATCTAGTGGTCCCCTGCCATAAACAAACTCTACATCAGAAGGAGGAAACTGGTGTGGAATAAGGTGAAGTTCCAAGACTGGAAAAACTCCCTTATCAGCCTCAACAAAAAGTTGGAATCCCTCATCAAATCCTCTAAAGCAAGCTATGAAAACAGAATTGCAGCAGATAGTAAAGACAACCACAATGCCTATTATAGTTATGTAAAGAATCTCCACAGCAATACCCAGATTTGCTCTGAGCTACTGCATAATGGTACCTCCTATACCGAGCCAACAGATATTGCTAATATACTGGCCGACAGATTCAGTGCCAACTTTACCCCTCTCCCCCCACAAGGGACCAGTCACAATACCAATAGATTGCTAGGCACACAGTATCACTGCTGCATAGGTTAAAACAGCACTGTCCAAGGCCAAAAATACAGCTTTTATGGAACCTGACAATATCCCTGGCTGTGCTCTACATGAACTACAGCATGAGCTGGCACCTCACCTATGTGCCCTGTTCACTCACAGCCTCACCTCAGGCTTTGTCCCTACTGAATGGCGCACGGCTACAGTCATCCCTCTCCACAAAGGAGGAGCAGCTACAGACTCTGGGAACTATCGCCCTATTAGCCTGACGAGTCTGATATGCAAAACTATGGAACACATCATTGTGGACCTAATAAACAAGGATATAGGGAATCTCCAAACTCTGGATCCCACACAGTTTTGTGAAGAGTAGATCATGCCTGCTCAACTTGGTCAACTTCTTTGAGTCAGTCGCCAGAGCTGTGGAGGAAGGCAATATTGTTCATACAGCCTACCTTGATCTGACCAAGGCTTTTATACCATTCCCCACTCAGGAATCATAGGAAAACTTACGAAGCTAGGCATCAACCCCTATATCAAAAGATGGGTTGCAAATTGGCTCACAGGTTAAACCCACAGTGTGAAAGTAGCTGACTCCAAGTCAGACTGCTGACCAGTCACAAGTGGAATCCTACAGGTTTCAGACCTGGGCCCCCTCCTGTTTGGTATCTACTTCTCTGAAGTCCAGGCCAACATGAAAGGACTCTGGCTGACAAAGTTCACAGATGACTGCAAGTTGGGAGCTATTATTAACTCCCCAAGTGATGTTGACATCCTACAGAGAGGCCTCACTGAAACCAACGACTGTTGTCAGAACCGTGGCCTTAAGCTCAATGCCAAAAAATGTGTCATCATCCCCTTAGGGAAAAACCTGGTTCCCATGAATTACCATATCAATGGCAGTCCACTGAACACAAAAGGCGTTATAAGAGATCTGGGAACACAGATTGACAGCAACCTCTCCTTTGACCACCACATTGTCACTGTGGTCAGAAAGTCCTTCTATGTGGCACATCTCATTACTAAGGGTTTTGCATCCAGGAAGAAAGAGGTCATTGTCTCCCTTTACTCTTCTCTCATTAGGTCAATAATTGAGTACAATGCCCCATTTGGCATGTACCTCACTAAACATCTGCAACAACTGGAGCGGCTGCAAAAGTACCTCACAAAGAGGATCCTAGGCCTTAAACATTTGTCCTATATGGACAGACTAAAAAAAACTCCAACTGTTCTCTGTCTCAAATAACCTACTTAGAGGCGATCTCTGCTTGACTTACAAAGCCATGTCTGACCCAGCTCTGTTAGAAATGCTACATCTAAAGAAATCCCTCCACACTACACACTCCAGAGAGCTCAACCTCATTACCACAGTCAACAGGACATGCTGGAGGGACAGGTTCATAACCCAGAGACTGCCCATGCTATGGAATAGACTTCCCATACATGCCAAGCAGAGCACCTCACTGGCCCTCTTCTAGAGAAATCTTGATGAGTGGATGGGAAATAGAAAATTCACCCCAGGGATCACTCCAGTGGCTTTACTCAACAGAGGCACTGGGAACTAAGGTCAGGTGGCACTATGCCAGGGTAATCCTATGAGCTAGGCTTGTAAAAGGGCCGTTAGCCTAGTACACACCTATGAACCTATGAACATTGTCAGGGTTGCTCTGAGATCTAGAGTCTGTATCACAGGTACAATGCTACAATATAATTTCTGATACAGGAAGAAGATATCTGCAGTTTCTCCTGTAATCTGTACCCTCAGATTCCACTAAGTAGGATCTCGGCTCAGTACATATACCTCCCAATTGACCAATTTGATCAAAGCCTTTTGCCATTTGCATCCTCACTGTCTCTCCTTGTTTCAATGGACGAAGACATCTGCTCCTTTTATCCTAGCTGGACATCTGAGAAAAAAGCTTCTTAAAAAGTTGGGCTTTGATTGCTCTGTTGTTTTTAGCATTAGGCACCAAAAAACTAGAACTAATAGGCAAGGTTGTTCTTGTTTGCCTAGATAGAAGTGTCTGAGCAGGTGAGCCAAGTTGACTGTCGTGGGGTATATTTCTAAGACTGAGTAAATTCAAGACGATATCAGTATTGTCACACTTTGACCTCTCCACTAATTGTTTTGCACTCTGTACTGCACTTTCAACAAGGACATTTGACTGAGGAAATTCAGGACTGCTAGTAACATGGATAAAGTCCCACTTGTTAGCAAATCTCTGAAACAATTGTCTGGTAAACTGAGAACCATTGTCAGAAATAACTTTGTGTGTACTACCATGGACTGAGAAATGACATTTCATCTTAGTAATAACAACATTAGACGTTAGGTTAGGTAGCAAACTGATTACAAAGCAGTTCAAATAAGAGTCTACCAACACTAAGTAATGTTGACTGTTCCACTCAAATATGTCACCTGCAACTGTTGACCAAGGTAGTTCAGGAATTTGCCTTAGCTGTAGTGACTCTTTTTGCAAATATGGCTTAGTACTGTTGCTCACTGAATAAGAAGAAAGCAGTGTATCAATGTCTTTGGCTAGAGAAGGCCAAAATACTAGGTCTCTCGCCCTTCTTTTGGTAGAATCAGAACCTGGGTGGCCATGATGCAAAATCTGAATGTATTCACGCTGTAAGGAAGTAGGCACAACTTTTGGACCATTGAAAATTATACCATCTTCCATCAGTATCTCATCTCTGTATGGAAAGTAAGATTGTACTTCAGGCAGTACACTGGATTGCTTTGACGACCATCCTACGTTGATGTAGTGGTTGAGCTTTTGCAAAACTGGATCAGCCTTTGTATGATCTTGTAGCTCATTAAGTCTTGTGGTAGAAAAAATACACATTTCCGTGCCATCAAAGTCAAAACTCTCGCATCAAGCTGTTCCATGGTATTTCTGGGCAATCTGGATAAGGTATCATCCAGCTAAAGAATTTTACCTTTTGTATAGACCATTTTGAAATTCTACTTGTGCAATTTGAGTATCATTCTTTGCAGTCTTGCTGGAGTGGTATACATAGGCTTCTTTAAAATAGTGACTAGAGGTTGATGACCAGTTTTGATTTGGATAGCTTGGCCATAAATATAACCATGGAGCTTTGAACATTTGAACACAACTGTCAAAATTTCCTTCTCAATTTGAGCATACTGCATCTTAGTTTGTGTAAGACTTCTAGACACAGAGGCAACAGGTCTGCCCTCTTGAAGAATAACTGTGCCAAGACCGAACTTTGAAGCATCACAGGAAAGAACTACTGGTTTGTGGACATCATAGTACCTTAATGTAGACGGGTTAGCAATTTGCTGTTTGAGGTTATCAAATGCTCTCTGGTGGTGTTCTAACCATGACCATGCAACATTTTTGCATGTCAACTCTGTTAATGCTGCTGATAACTCTCCAAAATTAGGGATACATTTGCCCAAATAGTTAAGCATGCCAAGAAAACACTGTAATGCTTGGCCATTGTCTGGAGCAGGCATCTCAAGAATGGATGCTTGCTTGGAAGGATCTGGTCATAAGCATATACTGGTAAACAAATGACCTACCTAAGTAACTTCTGGTAGTCTGAATTTACACTTCAGATGATTGAGCTTTAAGTTCACTTCATGAGCTCTGTCTAGAACTTTCCTGAGGTTTCTGTCATGGTCTGCTTCACCATTATCTCCAACTAGTAAATCATCAACTATTATTGCACACAGGTAGCCTGAAAAAATTTGCTCCATTGCACGCTGAAAGACTTCACTGGCAGAATTTATTCCAAACGGCATCCTGAGGAATCTGTATTTACCAAATGGGGTACTGAATGTAGCCAGTAATGAAGATTTGTGATCAAGCATTACTTCCCAAAATGAACTCTTTGCAACTAAGACAGAAAAAACAGTGGCATTTGGCATGAAGGTTGCAATCTCCTCGACTGTATGTATAGGATGATGAGGTTTTTTAATGCCTTGTATTAAGTCTCTTGGGTCAATGCATATTCTGATTTTAACTGAATTCTTCTTGTGAGCAGCTACCATGGACGATGCCCACTCAGTTGGTTCTGTGACTGGACAAATCATACCTTGCTGCACCATTTTGTCTAACTGGACCTTGACTTTATCCTGCATAGCTATTGGAACTCTTCTTGCTGGTCTGACCACTGGACTGACCTCTGGTTCTAACTTCATGGAGTACACAACTGGAAGTTTGATTAGCTTGTCATTGAACACATCAGCATACTCTGTGAAAATAGCATTACTGTTGTTGGAACTGGGACATGTGCTTACATGATGTACCTCTTTGGTAAAAGAAAACAGTTTTATTCTTGTACTGTCTCTGAGACCTAATAATGACTGCACAGGTCTTCAGACTATATAAAATTGCAAGCTATAACTGTTCCCAGCTGAATAGCATGAAAGTACTACTGAGCCTGGTTTGAATCTCTTCACCTCCATAAGCAACACGCTTTGCACAATTGCCCAAATTAAGTTGCTCACCAGCTCTCACTTAAGCACGTGTTTCTGCTGATATTACATTACACTTTTAACCAGTATCTGCTTTGAGCTCTATAGGTTTACCATTGATCAGAATAGTACAAAACATTTAATTATGTGCCAATAAATCTACTGGATTAACTTTTTCACTGACCACTGATACACCATCTACATAGGAAGTAGGGTTGCAGCTCTCTACATGATCAACCTGCTTTTCTGGGTGACCTTTCTTAATAACTGAATGATGCTTGCTTGATTTATAAAACTTTTGAAAATGATTCAGTTTTTTACACTTGTGGCATTGCTGACCAAATGCTAAGCACATTTCTCTTTTAGACTCATAATTGGCCCCACAGTTATAACAGTTGACAATGAGACTTGACTTGGGCTTTGCTGACTCACTCTTATACTGTACTTAACATGCTCCTTTAACTGAGCTAGTTCTGGAACTTGATGGAAAGCTCCGGACTTTCTCATAAAACCCCATAGAGGTTGCAGCTACCGTGTGCTTAGGCCTGTTTCTTTTTGTCACATATTGCAGGCTGTCTATGTTTGCCCTAGAAGCTGCTGAAATCATGCTCTTATCAATTGCAAGCATACTTGTGTGCCTTTCTATGAGCTCATGGATTTGACAAATCCCTATGGCTTTACTTAACATTAAATCACTGTTACAAAGCAAACTCTTTCTCACTACAGCACTATTAACACCACACACAAGCCTGTCCTTTATTAAGTCATCTTTTAAGTCACCAAATCTGCAAGTTTTACTTTATTTCTCAAGTCAGTGATATAAGCAGCAAAAGTTTAACCTGGCTTTTGGTCTCTTGTATAAAATAAGTGCCTCTTTAATGTAACATTTGTCTGGGAGCTGCACATTTCTCTAAATTTGTGTTTTAAGCACTCAGGGTCCAGTTTGCCCCTTCTCCTTCATATACTTCTGGTGCATACACAAATGAACGCTGTCTTTCAATGGCCTCTGATTTAGCTAAGTTAAGCAAAATGAATGCCCTTTTATGTGCAGCTTTGTCAGAAAAAGCTGCTTGTATGAAAATATCGTATTCCTGCTCAAATACTCTCCAATTCTTGGCTATATTATGATCAAACATGAGTGGTGATGGAGTGCGAAATGCCTCTGCCATATCAACACACAGTGGTGAAGGTGCTTGAAATCATGTACAAACATGCACACAAATATATATGCCAGAATTTTACACCAATACTCGTAATTATGCCCAATAGCACAACACACTCTTTGAAACAACTGCACTTTGCCAAACAAGTCTCTGTAGCATAAGAACACTTTGAAAACACTGTACTTTATGAAACCACTCTTTATCAGTATAACAAATACTTCAAAATAACTGTACTTTGTGGATAAACTTTACACGACAGAAGAACCTCAGAATAAGAAACACTTTGAGATGAAAGCACTTTGCAAATAAACTGTACACAGCACAAGAACCTTTTAAAATGGCTGTACTTTGTGAAATAACTCTGCACAGTGTAAGAAACACTGAAATGGTGGTACTCTGTGAACAAATGCATACAACACAAGAAACTTTTAGAAATGGCAGTACTTTGACTGCACTTTGCAATATAACTGTGCTTTACACACAGCAAACTCTTTGAAATAATTGCACCGTAATAAAGGACACACTCTGCAAATGCTTTGCATACTCTGAGATGCTTCGAACAACTCTAGTTATGTTTTGACTGTCTTTGGTCAATGCAAAATAGTGGTTTGTGCCCAAACATGTTTTTTTACTAAAAAACATGCAGTTGCCTTGTCCTTTAAGCTTATTTTGCCCTTTTATTGCACTCGTTATGCCTTTTTAATCTCTTATCATGTTCAATACGCTTTTCTTGTGCCATTTTAGTTTAAACATGCTCATTATACAAACCAAAGATAATTTTGAGCCCCATATGAACAGTTTTGCTAGTTTTATCAAATATCGTAGTTTTGAACATTACATTTAATAAATAATGCAGTTTGTGCCTTTCATTTGCTTAATAATACGTTTTGTGCTACTCATTAGATTAATAATGCATTTTGTGCCTTATAAATGCGCTGTTTCATTTTCTTTGCCAAATAAATCATTAGTGCAGTTTTCTTTAACTTTTAGCTTGTTTCTGTCCCTTTTCCATTTGTCTCGGCTCCATTTCACACAACTTGGTTGGTTTGCTTTCACCTTCAACTCTGCACCTCATGGCTTGTAGAAGCTGCTCTGTTGATCCCAGTTCTAACACCATGTCACTTATTTGGTCAAGATAAAGCAGACAAACATTCATGGGTTCTGTTCAAGCGGCTTTATTACACAGAAACACATCAGAAATGAGGCTTTGTAACTTAAACTTAAATTTATAAACATACCGACTACTGCAATCATACATGTTAAAACTCTGGGTGTTCTCTCAAAAAGGCACTGCTGCCTGCACATGCTTAGTATTTATATGCACATGCCTACATCTGGAAATGCTTCTTAAAGGCACATACACATGCACTGATCTACAGTAGGGAATGCATTGCATTTGCACCACTGTACAAATTGTTGCAAAGGTGGCAGGACAAACTGTTGTCATGAACAGTGCATTCAGCATGTGCTTGTGTGACACCCTTGCACTGGCCCAGTAATCAAGGAGTCTCAGTCCTCACCACTGGCAACAGTGAGGGACATACACAATGGGAGGATGACAAGTACACACACAGTAAAGTACAATTTCCCTTAAGAGCACACAGAAATCACAGTCAGTCTGGGGCTGGTTTCTCCCTCTTTCTCCAGATCCCCAGTAAGACTCTCCAGTGGCACAGCTATAGGGTTAAGATCTCAGCTGAGGGGTCAAGCCAAGACCTCCAGCACCCTCTCTGTCCAACCAGTCCTTCGTGTCCCTGCCCAAATAGCTGACGCACAGACACTTTGAGATTTGATTTATAAACACACACACACACACACACACACACACACACACTCACACACACACATGGGTAAGGCTGGTACAGGTTTACTAGCTATGCCCCCTTCTGCCCAGACTATAAGGTAATTATCACTGCCACCAACCCCTCCTTATCAGCTACTAGAAGGCCCTTACAAAGGGTGACCAATCCTATTGTGTAATGTTACTATTATCCAAATGATAAGTGTGAACAAGACTTGCAAGGCTATTTAGGAGTGGCCTGCACAGTGTCACCAAATACATATGCAAGTTCTCTAAGAGCTTAAATATGTCTCACAAATATCAGCCACAAAGATAGGTTTAAATATATTTAATAAAAAATAAAATAACAAGACAATACTCAATCAACACAGTAACTACAGAGTTCAGAATCACAGGAAATAGTTTAAAACAACATTGCAGGACAGTCTCAAATAACTACAGAAAACATCTAAACTAATATTTACTATATTTCTATCGATATCTAGGAGATACTATGCCCTAAATAACTTACTTACAGAGCAAAGCAAATGCAGATGAGTGGATGTTCTTGCTAGGTGCAAGACAAGATACAAAATGCACAGTCTTTCTCTATGAGATAGTTAATATCAGATATTACTGCTGGGTTAGCTTGGATGACATCACTTTTTGTCACCTGACTTTAGTTCCCAAGCTAACCCCATTGTCAGAAAGTACAAGTATTTTTAGCATCTCTCTGTGAAAATACATACCTTTCAGAACTGTGCAGCTGCTAGGAAGTCACATATCAATAAAACACTACATTTTAAACTTAGTAGTTACTTCTCACCAAGACAATAGAAAAAAACTTCGAGCTCTAGACATCCTGTCTTCTTGCTGCATTGAAACTAACTTTTATAGCACATCATAAAGCACTCAATTTCAACTTATTTTCTTGAAGTTTTGTAAGTTAATCTTCTATGTTCCAGCAGGGTATGCTGTGGTTACATTCTTGAATCTCAGTATATAACATACAGTTCTGTATAAATCATATCAATATTCACAAATGACATAGAATTATTTACAAAATTCCAGATAGCTGGGCTGGCAGTGTCACAGCTTGTTATACTTCCGCTTTCACAGAACTGCTGGTTGTTGCTGGTAGGAGGAGGACAAGCAGTTGAAGGTTACTTGCAGCTGCAAAGGGTCATGTTATGATCTATAGTCTCCCCATCTGGAGAGCATCAGCACCAACATGATATCCAAATATTAGCACAAGACTGTACACACACACACACACACACACACACACACACACACACACACACACACACACACACACATTAGTATGCCTGTCACCTTTTCTGAGACTTTACTGCACTTTAGCCAGAACTGGACTGTTTAATGTACAGAGTGTTATTCAATTCTGTTTGTGGTGTTTTAAATGGGGAGGATTGGAGGAGTGATTCCATCTTTGAATTATATATCAGATGTCTCATTCCTGCGACTAAGATGCCTCACATACAGTCCCTGGTCATCCAGTGGAAAAGCCATCCATTACTCTGGATGTCCATTAAAGTTGTAAAAACAGGACAGAATTTATGTAAACTGGTTAATTCCTTATATGTTTTCTATTAATAAGATCATTAAGTCAGCTCTCTCAGCAGAATTAGCACACCTGCCCCTTCTCTGGATAAGGACATTTATTTAAGTTAACTTTAAGTATTATCTTAAATAGTATGACTGCTGCTTTCGATATTTTACAATCATGAATTGTTAAGGAAATAGAAATTGAAGTTATGGAGTGCCTGAGAGGTGAAGTATTTAATGTAGAAGGTCTAACACAGACTACATCACAGCATGATGGAGTGAGTCCCCAGAACAAGGAAAAGCAAGAAGATCAGGAGACATGAGAAGAAGAAATATGGACACGGGGAAGAAAAAGAGATTTAATATGGTGTAATATTTATGCAAAGGAGAAAGTAAAACTAACCAATAAAAAAAGAGTAGCACCAAAGAAATTTGAAGAGAAATATAGGTAAAGGAATCCAGATATGGAAAACTTTACAATACAAAAAATAAGACTAAGAGGAAAAGTAGAAAAAGAAATTAGTAATGGAGAAGTCAAAGAAATAGAAATTGAGGTAATGGAGTAGCTGCAAAGAGAAGGATTCAGTGTAAAAAATCGAATGCAGAAAGCACAACAGGATAGAGCAATGGATATCCAAATTAAGGGGAAACCAGTGGAACAGGAAGCAATTGGTCTGGTGCCATACCAAGATATTTTGGAGCCTTCCACAGGAAACCAGTATAAACGTTCACTTGAAGCTAGACAGCAAGGAAAGGAACAGGACACTGTGGAAACTCTGATGCAGTCAATGTTGAGGAGTGATAGGCCGGTGAGTTCCCATATGACAGAGCAACAGATGACACAGGATGAAATTGAAGAGAATGTGCCACAGGAAGATGCTATAGAACTTTCTATAGAATGCTCGCAAGAAACAGAAAACAAGGGATGTGCCCTCGGTTTGGAAGAAAATGAGCTAAGAGAAGAGTTGCTTGATTTAATGGACATGGATAGATATATTAAGATCAATGAGAGAAATAGACTGCAGAAGGTCAATAAAACCTAAAAAGTAAGAAGTCTGATAAAACAAATGAATGCAGTAATTAAGACTGTCCATAGAGATCCATGTGATGTAACAGAAGTAAACAGGATATACTACTGTGCTGCTAAATTATTAATTGATAAAGTTCTACCACATGATCACAGGGTAGTGAGGGAAAGGAAGGGGTGAAATCGAATACCATCATGGAAGTATCAAACAGAGCAAACTATAAAACAATTAAGACAAGAAGTGTCAATGTTAGAAGATTATAGAAGAGGGAGTAGATAGATGTGATTAAAGCAATGCACAGTATTAGAACAGACCAGGATTTATTATGCACTATCACAAATAAAAAACTAAAAATTTCAGCACGGGTGGAAAAACTTAAAGAATACACAGATAAATATAAGGGAAAAGTACAAAATAAGCAATTTATTGATAACCCAAAAAAGTTTTATAGAGAATTGGGAAATAAGGTAAAAGGAATTGAAAGATCGCCAAAAAAAAGCGGAAGTAGATACATTTTAGAGAAGTATCTATGAAGACCCTGTGGAACATAACAAAGATGCTAAATGGATAGAAGTAAAATAAATAATAAGATATTTAAAGGTACAGGATATGAAATGGGATGAAATAACAGCCAGAGAGATTGAAACAAATTTAAGAAAAGCCTCTAACTGGAAAACCCCAGGACCAGATGAAGTACCTAACTTTTGGTTAAAAGTATTAACATCTTTGTATGATGATTTCGCCATGAGTAAGAACTATTTTTATGCGCACCCCAAACAGACACCACACTGGCTAACAACAGGCAAAACAATGCTCTTACTAGAGTGAACCTGCAAGCTACCCTAAAAATTATAGACCAATAACTTGCCTTCTGACGACATATAAACTATACACAGGAATTGACATCAACAGAGTTTATAGTCATTTAAAAGAAAACTAAATTATGGCAGTAGAACAAAAGGGCAATAAAAGAAAGTCATATGGAGCAAAGGATCATTTGTTGTTAAAGTTATAGTTATAGTGGGGAACTGTAAAAAGGGGAAGAATCTAAGTATGGCATGGATTGACTACAAAAAAAGCATTTGTTAGTATCCCACATTCATGGATAAAAGTGTGCTTAAAAATGTATAAGATATACCTTACACTGATTGACTGCATTACAGTAACCTTGAAACAATGACAGGCCACTTCTCAATTAAGCCATGATAAAGGACAGATTATTATCCCAGGGATAAAAATTCAAAGGGGGATATTCCAGGGTGACTCTGTCACCGTTGCTTTTCTGCCTTGCCATTAATCCATTAAGCTGTTTACTTAACAGCTTAGGCCATGGCTATAATTTAGCTCCTAGAAAACAACAAAGTCTAATGACTTCTCATCTTCTCTTTGTCGATGATTTAAAACTGTATAGATCATCAATGAGGAACTGAAAACACAGCTGCAGGTTGTCAAAACTTTTTTCAGATGATATTAGAATGTCATTTGGTCTTGATAAATGTGCAAAAGCAACCTTTAGAAAAAGAAAACTGCAGCACCAGGAAAACATTAGTTTGGGACAAGAATGTGATATAAAAGAACTTAAGCAAAAGGGAGGGTATAAATAGTTGAGAATTGATGAAGGATCAGCAATAAAACATGAACAAATGCAAATAAAACTCAGTAAAGAATACTTTAGAAGACTTAAATTAATCCTGAGAATAGCATTGACATCTAGGAACAAGAGCCAAGCTATAAATCAATTTGCTCTTCCTGTCCTAATGTACAGTTTTGGAGTGATTGACTAGCCCCAAAAAGTGTTGGACAGATTAGATATTAAAACAAGAAGGATGCTTCATGCTCACCAAATGATTTATAAAAATCAGTGTATACCAAGATTATATATTCCCCGTTCCAAAGGAGGGATGGGCTTCCTTGAAATTGATTACATGTATAGATCTGTAATCGTGGGACTTCACACATATCTACTGACCTCACAAGATCCAAATGCAGTGAAAGTTTTGAAACATGAGGAGAATAAATCGAAGATGATTTCTATGCTTAATTTAGCAGAAGCATATCGATGTCAAGCAAAAATGGAAATCAAACCAGAAGTAGATAAAAACGAGGCAGCAACTGAATGTGCTAAAAAACAAAAGAAAGAATATAAGGTGAAGGACCAGATGAGAAGGCAAGAAATGTGGAAAAAACATAAATATAATTGCAAGTATAGAAAATTTCTGGAAGAGCCTCATGTTGCTCAGGAACGAATGCAGGAATGGTTAAGGAGAGGCAAATTCAAACCAAGAAATGAAAGGTTAATATTGGCAGCCCAAGGCAGTGGGCTACATACATGCTGGTTTACAAAGTCCATTGAACATGTGGGAGAAACAGATAAATGTAGGTTTTGTAAAACCGAATTGGAAGCAGTCACACACCTTGTTGCTGGTTGCAACACACTAATGGCAGGAGGACTGTATACAGAAAGGCATAATAATGTGGAGAGACTGTTGCACCGGGAATTGTGCAAACATTATGGTATTGAAGTGGTTGACAAACACTGGAAACATGAGCCACAAAGCATCATAGAAAATTATGAAGTTTACATCACATGGGAATCACCCATTACCAAGAGTCCAAAAGATAGATGTTAGAAAACTGGATATAGTGGTCCAAGAAAAGAAGACAAAAGTAGCATTGATCATTGAAATCACCACACCCAGTGACTATAGTGTTTTTGCGTAGAGAGACACAAAGTCACAAAATACCAGAATCTGCAGGCAGAAATGAGAGCAATGTGGAAGAAAGATACCCAGACAGTTCCAATAGTAGTAGGAGCAACAGGTCTTATAAAAAAGAATTTACGATCGTATTTAGATATGTTACCAATTAACTCCATACAAATTGCAGAAGGAGTCATTACTGGTGACATTGCGGGTGCTGCGAAGAACACTACTGGGTGACATCAAAGATTGAAACAATACTAATTTCATGAACTTTAATCATACTTTGACTTAGGAATGGGGTCCATTCCTGTCATGGTATTATAAACCCAAAAGACTTGGAGAAATTAAAAAGACACTTGGGGTCCGAATGGAGAGATGATAAAGGGGTCCAAATGGAGAGATGATCTTCTTCTTCTTTCGGCTTTTCCCAGTTAGGGGTCACCACAGCAAATCACCTTGTCCTCTCATGATTGGCAGTGGAGTTTTATGGTGTCGAGTTGCCAGCCCAGCACCCAACCTTCCACAGAAGGCACACACATGCACACACTCACACCTAGGGCCAATTTAGAGTGTCCAATCCACCTGCAGCCTGTCTTTGGGATGTGGGAGGAAACTGGAGCACCCAGAGGAAACCCACGTGACCACAGGGAGGACATGCAGACTCCACACAGAAGGCACCTCAGCTGAGGATCGAACTGGAGAACCTTTTGCTGTGAGTTGGCAATGCTAACCACTACACCACCGTGGCCACCCCCAAATGGAGAGATGATAAAATCAGCAAAAGGAGAAAAGTATTGCTGGAATTGAATTCATCCTGAAGTCTTGCTGAGTACCTTCATGAGGTGGACCTTGTTTTTCACAAAATCTTATCATATAATTCACAAACATACGGTTTATTTAAAATACAATATGGTTGATATTTCCTGTTGCCGTGCAACTCCCTACGCGCAGGGGACATTTTTTCTGTTTCACAAAATCTTACCAAGATGACACTGATATATAGACTATATTTTATATAGCATATATCAAGGACAGAAGTAGGTTAAAAAAATAAAGAAGATAGCTGGGTGCACAAGCCCCAGGATAAAAACAGTGCCCAACCTGGTAGGCTCACTGGTACAAGGACTGAAAAAATGACAGTGTAGAATCCTCAAGACATGGAAATATTCCTATAATGGGGCTAGGCCAGGCCCAGGGGGAGGATGCCTCCCTGTTGTAGCAGGAAGTAGCAGTCCACAAAAATCACAAAAACTGATAGGCCAAAACAGAGCCATACAGATGATAAAGTGGACTATTGAGGATAAGAAAGAAATTATGTATTGTTACTATTATGCAAAAAGCCCAGAATTTCCAGACAAAAGATATACGAAAAGATTAAGAGAGAAATAAGAGGAAAGAAAAATGCTTTCACAAGAAAAAACTGTCAAAAGCTTCAAATAAAAATTTGTGTTCATTAATACAACAGATCCATGAAAAACACTATATAGACCAAGAAACCCTGTGCCGTTTGAAAAAAGAAGCGACTGAGGAAGTGCGAAAATTTAAAGAACAAAATTGAGAGACATTTGAGGGTTATAAAAAAAGTAATATGGACATGGGAAAGAAAGAGAGATCTGATATGGTGCAATATTTATGCAAAAGAGAAAGCGAAATTAATCAACACAAAAAGGCATCCCCAAAGATATTCAAAGAGAAATATCGGCAAAGGTATCCAGATATGGAAACTTTCATAATAAAAAACATAAGATCACAAAGAGGGATTGTAGAACAGAAGATTAATCAAGTAGAAATTAAACAAATAGAAGCTGAAGTTATAGAATATTTGCTAAGTGAAGGATTTGATGTAAAAGTCTAACACAGTTCATATGTCAGCATGATGGAACAACTGGTCCCCAAAATAAGGAGAAATGAGGGGAGCAGGAGACATCTGAGGAAGAAATATAGACATGAAAAGAAAAAGAGATTTAATTATAGTGCAATATTTATGCAAAGGAGAAAGCAAAACTAATCAATGCAAAAAGAGCAGCACCAAAGATATTTGAAGAGAAATATAGGCAAAGACATCCATATATGGAAATTTTTACAATACAAAAATAAGAAAACAAAGAGGAAAAGTAGAAAAGAGGATTAGTAATGGAGAATTTAAAGAAATAGAAACTGAGGTTATGGATTACCTGCAAAGTGAAGGATTTAGTGTAGAAAATGGACATGCAAATTAAGGAGAAACCAGAGGGACAGGAAGCATCTAATCAGTTGACATATAAAGGTACTTTGGAGCCTCCCATAGGAAACCAGTACAAAGGTTCTGTTGGAGCAATACAGCAAGGCAAAGGACAGTAAACTGTGGCAACTCTGACACAGTCAATGTTGTGGAGGGATAGGCCAGTGAGTTCCCATATGAAAGACCAACGGATGACACAGGATGAAACTGAAGAGAACGTGGCACCGAAAGAAGCTCTGGAACTTTCTATAGAATGCCCACAGGAAATGGCGAATAAAGAATGTGCCCTCAGTTTAGAAAATAATGATCTAAGAGAAGAATTGCTTGATTTAATAGAGATGGATAGACATATTAAGATCAATAAAAGAAATAGACTGCAGAAGGTCAATAAAACCCAAAAAGTTAGAAGTTTGATGAAACAAAGGAACATAGTAATTAGGACTGTCCATAAAAATTCATGTGATATAAAAGAAGTAAATAGGATACATTACTGTGCAGCCAAATTAATAATAGATACAATTCTACCACAAGAACACAGGGTGGTAAGGGAAAGGACCGGGAGAAATCGAATACCATCATGGAAGTATCAAATAGAAAAACCTATAAAGCAATTAAGACAAGAAGTGTCACTGTTAAAAGAGTATAGAAAAGGGAACAGATCAACAAAAATACTCAGAAAGATAGACATGATAAAAGCAATGTGCAGTATTATAATGGATCAGGATTTATCATGCAATATCACAAATAATAAATTAAAAATATCAGCACAGGCAGAAAAACTTAGAAGATGCACAGACAAATATAAAGGAAAAGTACAAAATAAGCAATTTATTGATGACCCAAAACATTTTATACAGAACTGGGAAACAAGGTAAAAGGAATTGAAAGACCACCAAAAAAGAAGTAAAATAAAGAATAAGAAGTTCAAAAGTACAGGATATGAAATGGGATGAAGTAACAGCCAGAGAGATTGAAACAAAGTTAAGAAAAGCCTCTAACTGGAAAACCCGAGGCCGAAATGCAGTACCTAACTTCTGGCTAAAAGTATTAACATGTTTGCATGAAGATTTAACCATGAGTAAGACCTGTTTATATGTGCACCCTGAACAGATACCAGCCTGGCTAACAACAGGAAAAACAATGCTCCAACTTAAGAGTGAACATTCAAGCAACCCTAAAAATTATAGACCAATAACTTGCCTTCCGAAGACGTATAAGCTATACACTGCAATTGATGCCGAAAGAGTTTATACTCATTTAGAAGAAAACTCAATAATGACAATAGAATAAAAGGGTAATAAAAGAAAGTCATATAGAGCAAAGGATAATTTGTTGTTAAATAAAGCCATAGTGGAGAACTGTAAAAAGGGGAAGAATCTAAGCATGACATTGATAAACTACAAAAAAGCATTTGACAGTATCGCACATTCATGGATAAAAGAGTGCTTAAAATGTATAAGATATACCCTACATTGATAAACTACATCATAGTGACCATGAAATTGTGGCAAACCACTTTGCAGTTAAGCCATAATAAAGGACAAATTATTATTACGGGGATAAAAATCCAGACGGGGATATTCCAGGGTGACTCTGTCACTAATGCTTTTTTGCCTTGCTCTTAGCCCATTAAGCTGTCTGCTTAACAGATTAAATCATGGCTATAGTTTGGCTCTCAGAAAGAAAAAATGTAAAGACTTCTCATCTTCTCTTTGTTGATGATTTAAAACTGTATAGCTTATCAGATGAGGAACTGAAAGCAAAACTGCAAATAGTCAAACTCTTTCAGATGATATAAGAATGTAATTTGGTATTGATAAATGTGCAAAAGCAACCTTTAAAGCAGGAAAGCTGCAGCACCAAGAAAACATCAGTTTGGGACAAGAATGTGATATGAAAGAACTTGAGCAAGAGGAAGTGCATAAATATTTGGGACTTGATGAAGGATCAACAATAAAACATGGATAAATGTGAATAAAACTTAGTGAGGAATGTTTTAGAAGTCTTAAATTAATCCTGAAAATAGAGTTGACATCTAGGAACAAAGTTAAAGCTATAAACCAGTTTGTTCCTCCTGTCCTTACTTACAGTTTTGGAGTAAATGACTGGCCCCAAAAGGTGTTGGATATATTAGACCAGAAAACAAGAAGGATGCTTCATGCTCATCAAATTATTTATAAAAATCAGTATAACAAGATTATATATTCCCCATTCTGAAGGAGGTATGGGCCTCCTTAAAATTGATTGCATGCATAGATCTGCAATCGTGGGACTGCATGCATATCTGCTGACCTCACAAGTCCCAAATATAATGAAAGCTTTTAAACATGAGGAGAATATTAAGATGGCTTCCCTTCTTAGTCTAGCAGAAGCATATTGGCATCAAGCGGGAATGGAAATCAAACCAGAAATAGATAAAAATAAGGAAGCAACTGAATGTGCCAAAAAAAAAAAAAGAAAACATATAAGGTGAAGGATTAGATGAGAAGGCAAGAAATGTGAAAAATGCATAAATACTCTTGGGTTCCTCATTAGTTTGTTGGTGCTTTTGGGTGATTCTTATATATTTTTTTGGTTTTTGGTTGCTTCACCCTGCCATGTTGCTGCTGCTGTTTTTTTGGTAAGTGTAGAAAGCTCCTGGAACAACCTCATGTTGTTCAGGATCGAACGCAGAACTGATTAAGGAGAGGCAAATTCAAACCAAAAGATGAAAGGTTAATATTGACAGCCCACATTCATTTACAAAGTCCATTAAACATGTGGGGGAATCAGAGAAATATAGGTTTTGTAAAACAGAATTGTAAACAGTTGCAAACCTTGTTGCTGGTTGTGACATACTAATGGTAGAAGGACTGTATATTGAAAGGCATAATAATGGGGCAAGACTGTTGCACTGGGAATTGTGCAAACATTATAATAGTAAAGTAGCTAAAAAACACTGGAAATATAAGGCACAAAGCATCACAGAAATGATGGTCTATATCACATGGGCTCACTCATTACCAGCAGTTCAAAAGATATATGTGAGAAAAACAGATATAGTGGTCCATGAAAAGAAGACAAAAATAGCATTGATCATTGAAATCACTACACCCAGTGACTAAGTGCCTTGTGTACAGAGAGCCACAAAGTCATAACATATCAGAATTTGCAGGCAGAAAAGAAAGCAATGTGGATGAAAGATAGCCAGACAGTTCCAATAACAGTAGGAGCAACGGGTCTTATAAAAATAATCTGCAATCATGTTTAGATATGTTACTGATACATTTAACTCAGAATGAATTGCAGTAGGAGTTATTACTACATATTGTGGATAAGAAAGAAATTATGTATTGTTACAATTGTTACAGTCCCTACTCCAGGCCAGTAATCAGGGAGCCTCAGTCCTCACCACTAACACTGGTGAGGGACGGCCACTAGGAGCAAAAAATGGATACTCTCAGAATTTTCAGATGCAGCTCCCTGCATCAAGCACAGTTTCCCTTAAGAACAAACAGGGAACACACTCCAGACCTGGGGCTGGACTCTCTATCTCTCTCCAGGCCCCAAACAAGTCTCCACACTGACCAATTTGGTGTTATGTGTCCCTGTTCCAAGTAGCTGACACACAGACACACACACACACTTAGATATTTGATTTTCACACACACACACATACACACACACACACACACACACACACACACACACACACACACACACACATGGGAAAGGCAGGCACAGATTTACCAGATGTTCCCCCTCTGCTCAGACTATAAGGTAATTATGCTGCCACCAGCCAGCTACTCTAAGGCTCTTACAAGGGTTCCCAATTATACTGAGTAAAATGAATACTAATAAGAATGGTAGAGTTTGACCGATGCAGCAAGGATTTCATTAGAGGCCACAGTGTCACTAAAATAAGCATAAGTACTCTTAAGATGTTAAAATATTCTCTAAAAGACCAATCACAATGAAAGTTATAGAAATATTTAATAATAAATAATAAAGTAGAAAACATGAGCATACTGAATATCTAGTTACAATAAATACCAGAGTTTCAATCACAAGAGATATAAAAAATACGACAGTTGGGTAGATTCATACAGATGCAGAAAAATAATACTTAAATAATCCACCATATTTTTCTGGCTGACTAAAGAATTACTATTCCTTAGTTAAGTTACTTAATACAGCAAGGCAAGATGATGAGTGCTGCGTTGCTTAATACAGCAAGGCAAGATGATGAGTGTTGAGCTACTTATTACAGCAAGGCAAGATGAGGTGTGAGGTTGTGTGAGATATCTGTAAGAAATTTTTCTTGTTAAGTTCCAAAGAACAAAGTGCTGCTGTGAGAGTGCAGTCATATCTGTCATTAATATCTAAAAAAAATAATTTCAGTGCTGGTTATGACCCTGATGCAATACACACCCAGAGCTTTGCTAATATCTGTTGCAGCATCTGAAAGTTATAAAACAATTTCAAAAACTTCCACCCTTCCAGGGAATCAATTAGTTCACCCCAAGGGCAATACAGTAAGATTCCTGGTCCTGGTTTTCCCAGTCATTTTTCTCTGGCTGCATTCAGACCTGTAAGATAAAAATCTCTATGGCCTAAACCAACCTATTAAATTTTAACCTATTTTTCACAATTAGTTCAACTGAGATTAACTTCTTCCCTTCGAGAATTCTCTTTTAAACATATACATTTAATCAGTTAAAATAATACTACTGTCTGATATACATGTATATCTCTTTTCTGTCCAGCAGGACCCACTGTTGATGCATTTTTAACACAAGCAACTTTACAGATACATTTTTAACACACGCATCTGTACAAATCAGTGTGATAGTCAAATGATATAGAATTCTTTCCAAAATTCCGGCTAGCTATGCTGGCATATGTTACATATGCACTGCCCTACTCTCCCGGGCTCACATGTCACTACTTCATATCATCACATTTTTCCCCACTTTGAAGACTCAAGCTAGTTTTTCAAATGACCCTGGAAAAACATTGCTTGAGAGAAACAGGCCTGTCTCGGAACACATTAACCTATACCCTGTCTTGAGAGCCCATCTGCATTAGCATTGCTGGCGCCACTACAGAGCTGCACTGTCATGTAATATGCCTGCAACCCTAGGCTCCACCTTAATAACTTGGCATTTTGCTGGCTGTCATGATATAGCCATGTTAAGAGATTGTGATCTGTAATGACAATGAATTTCCTTCCATACAGATAGGGCTGAAGTTTCTGCAGTGCCCATACTATGGCTTGACATTTTTTTCTACAGCTGCATAACGTTCCTCCCTGGGTTGGAGTCTATGGTTTGAACCATCCACCTGCACAACAAATTATTTGCTGTAATCCAGACTGGCTAACACAGGGGAGTCCTCCTAAAGCCCCTTTAAGCTTTTGGAATGCCTGCTCGCAGACTGGGGTCCACACTACCTTATCTGGCCTGTTTCTCCTCATCAGGTTTGTGAGGGGAGCAGCAATTGTACTGCAATTGGGAACAAACTTTCTATAGTACCCTGCTGCCCCAAGAATGAACTCACCTGCTTTTTGGTAATAGGGGTAGAGTCCTCCTGCCATCCACTGCAAATGCTCAGTACCAGGGCCTCCTTATCATGGTAGAGCTTCATCATGTTAACATGGTGTAATTTGTGCCCCTGCCTCATGCCTAGCAGGTTTACCAAGTAATTAACATCGCTGACCTTCCTTACCACTTCAAAAGGTCCCTCCCAAGCTGCCTCCAGCTTATTGTGTCTGACAGGAATGAGCATCATAACCTACTGTCCCACAGCATACTCTCGGGCTTGAGCATTCTTTTCATACCAGACCTTTCACTGCTGTTGGGATCCTGACAGGTTCTCCTGGGCCAAGCTCATGAACTCCCTAAAGAATTGTCCTGAGGTTTGGGACATACGCCACAAAAGACTCCTTGTGGGATTCACACTCACCCTCCCACTCATCATGAATCAAATATAAAGGCCCCCTCACCCTATGCCCATACAGCAACTCAAAGGGTGAAAAACCTGTGGATTCCTGGGGTAACTCTTTGTATGCAAACAGCATATGGGGCAAATATTTGTCCCAATCTCTCTTAAACTGGTCTGCAAATGCCTGTAGCATGGTCTTTAGTGTAGAGTTTAACCTCTCTACAAGACCATTAGTCTGGGAGTCATAGGGATGGTCTTTAGGTGCTTCACCCTACAGAGCTTCCACAAATAATCCAGCAGGGCAATCATGAAATTGGCACCTCAGTCGGTCAGTAATCCTTATGGAAAAACTATCCTGCTGAAAATCTCTAACAAAGCATTTGCCACCTTCTCTGCCTCAATGGAGGACACAGGCACCACCTCAGGGTATCTAGTAGCATAATCTACTACCACAAGGATATACTTCTTCTCTCTGGAACTTGGGGTACTCAGAGGCCCCACAATATCCATAGCTACCCCCTAAAGTGGGTCTACAATCACAGGCAAAGGCATCAAAGGAACATTGACCGTCTTCTACCTTGCCTACCTTTTGGCACTGCTCACAGGTCCTGCAGTACCCTGTTACATTCCTTGCAATCCCAGGCCAATAAAAGTTCTGCACAATACATCTCTTAGTACACTTTATGCCCATATGACCTGCAAAAAGAATATCATGGACTATGGCTAGAAGTGCCAGAAGGTAGGTTCTGGCCATTACCAACTGCTGTATTACTGCACCCTCTAGCTCTCCCTCAGGGATCCACTCTTTATACAGTAACCATTCTTCCAGTGTACAGGCTCCCCTTTTCCTTGAGAATCAGGTGCCTCCTTAGTTACCTCCCTCAAGACTTTTAAGGTAGGATCCGAAAGCTGAGCCTATTTTAACTCTACCTTGTGACCCTTCCCAGCTCCCTTTCCACAGGAAGCTTGGTATCTTCTGATACTGTTGCCTCACTGTCAGCCTGGGTACTACTACTTACCTCCTGTCCTTGCAGTCACCCTGTCCACAGGAATATCAGTACCTACCAACATCTGTGGCTCACTTTCAGGTTCACTGCTACTAGGTAGCTCCCTCCCTGAAATAGCCATATCAACAGCCCCAGCTTCAGGTGTGGGGTCTGTCTGGGTGTCCCCCAGGCTACCAGACCCACATGCCTGTCTCCAAGCCTGACTGCATGTAACTGCATGCACACCAAGTACTGCATTATCAAAATCATTCCCTATCAAGGCATCTGCAGGAATAGCCTCAAACACACCTACATGCTTGCTTCCTTTTTCACCCTCCCAGCCAATGTGAACTCTGGGCAAGGGTATTTGGAATGGGGTCCATCCTAAAACTCTGACTGGAGTGGACTGCCTAAGCAAGTACTGCTCTTCTTTAACCACTGCAGGCTTCACAATGGTTATTTCAGAGGCTGCGTCTCTCTTAGCAGTGGCCTGTCTTCCATCCACTATGATAGGATACATACTCCACTGATAGTTTCGGACCCCTGTTGTCTCCAGACAACTTACCATTGGTATGCTGTTATTCCCACTTGCTGGCTCCCTCAACTTTTGTTTGACACCTTGCTTCACTGGACATTTGTATGCTACATGGCCCCTTTGGCTACATTTAAAACATCTATCCCTTGATCCTGGCTGTGTATCTGAACTAGTGGCTTCCCCTGTTGCTGGTGGACTCTGTTGGGGTGGTTTAGGTTGCCTATCATGGGTTCCCTTATATCCATGTGCAGCACTGGGTATCCGTTTCTTGTGCAGTGGTGCCCTGCCTGATAAGTGGAGACCCCCTTTTCTCCCCAGCTCACCTGCAGAGTTACACTCCCAGTCTACCAACCAGATTCTCATGTCCTCAGGCAAAGTGCTAAGGGCTTGTTCCCTCACCAAAAGGTCTGCCCATCCTTTCAAAAGTGGTGATCTGATACCCACTCACCCCACTCATAAAATATGTGCTTAACTCAGAAATATAACCACATACACTTTCATTTGCCTTGCGTCTATGCTCACAAAACTTTTTTTTTTCTGTAAGCTTCAGGTGTTAACTTAAAACAGTCCAATAAACATTGTTTCACGTTATCACAGTTCAAACAATCAGTATCATATAATTTAGAAACAGCAGTTACAACTTTACGATGGAGTAAGGGGGTCAGGAACCATACCCAAAGACCTTGGTCAACATTATACTGTTTACATACTCTTTCAAATATATGAATAAAACTATCAGAATTATCACCCTCTGTAAAATGTGGAATAAATTTACTGACCTTCATTGCTTCTGAGGATTGGTTATTCCATTCTTCATTACCTCCATGACCCTGATGAGGAGTCAGCATCTCTCTCTTATGTTGGTGCTCTTTCTCCATTTCTTTGGTCTCCAAACACTACAGCCTCTGTGCTGATTCTAATCCCATATGTTTGGTCTCTGGTTTAAGTGTATTTAACTCCATACAGGTTTTTAAGTCCTCTGAAGAAAAGGTGAACTGTCCTGTTCAGACTGGTTGTTGGTCTGTGCTGCAGCTGCAATTAAGGCTGAAGTAATTTCCTCTTTAGTCAGGTTGGCATGCACCAATCCTTTGGCTTTGCACGCCTTGGCCAAATGGTTCTTTGTCAGCTTACCATAATCCTTTGCTGACATCTTTGTCTGCTTTCCCTGCCTAAATGAAACTAACAAAAATAAATAAAACTGTTGTGAAAATGAAACTCTGTATGTTTACCTTGTGGCTGCTGAGAGTGCACACACCTTCAGTGACAACTGCCCACAAGCTGCTAAAGTTTAATTAATATCCCACCCAGCTGCCCCTAATATGTGGCAGTCCCTACTCCTGGCCAGTAATCAAGGAGCTTCAATCCTCATAACTGACAACATACAGTGACTGCCACTAGGAGCAAACATGGATAAAAACAGTATTTTCGATGCATCTCCCTGCACTGAGCACAATTTCCCTTAAGAGCACACAGGGAGGACAATTCAGACCTGGGGCTGAACTTTCTGTCTCTCCAGGTGTCAAACAAGACTCCACACTGACCACTTTGGAGTTCTGTGTCCCTATTCCAAGTAGGCGATACACTCACTTGGATATTTGATTTTCACACACACACAGACACACACACACACACACACACACACACACACACACACACACACACACACACACACACACACACACACACACACACACACACACACACACACACACACACACACACACCTGAGAAAGGCTGCCACAGATTTAGCAACTATGTCCCCTCTATCCAGACTATAAGGTAATTATACTGCCACCAGTCAGCTAGTCTAAGGCTTTTACAAAAGGTACTCAATATACTGCATAAAATTACTAATACAAATGGTAGAGTTTGACCAATGCAGCAAGGCTTTTAGTAGCAGCCACAGTGTCACTAAAATAAACATAAGTACCTTTAAGATGTTAAAAATATTCTCTAAAAGACCAGCCACAATGAAAGGTATAGAAATATTTAATAATAAATAATAAAATAGAAAACATGAGAATACTGAATATGTAGTTAAAATAAACACCAGAGTTTCAATCACAGAAAATATTAAAATAACACAGTTGGATAGATTCATACAGATGCAGAAAAATAATACTTTACTAATCTCACTATATTTTCTTGACTGACTAAAAAATTACTGTTCCATTGTTAAGTTACTTATTACAGAAAAGCAAGATGATGAGTGCTGAGTTGCTTACTACAGCTAGGCAATATGATGAGTGTTGTGCTGCTTATTACATCAAGGCAAGATGAGGTGTGAGGTTGTGTGAAATATCTGTGAGAAAACTTTCCTGTCAGGTTCTGAAGAACAAAGTGCTGCTGTGAGAGTGTCATCATATCTCTCACTAATATCTAAAGAATCATTTCAGTGCTGGTTACAGAATGACATCATATCTGGTCACCTGACTCTGGTACAATACACACCCAGAACTTTGCTAAGAACTGTTTCAGTATTTGAAAGGTATAAAACAATTTCAAAAACTTCCACCCTTCCAGGGAATCAATTAGTTCACTCCTAAGGATACTACAGTAAGATTCCTAGTCCTGATTTTCCCAGATATTTTTGTCTCTGGTTGCAATCAGACCTGTAAGATAAAATCTTTATGGTCTAAGCCATACCATTTAATTTTCAACCTATTTTTCAGAATTAGCTGGACCCAGAAAGTTAAGAATTTAGTGTAGAAAGTCTAACTCAGGTTATATCACAGCATGATGGAACAAGTCCCCAAGTAAGGAAAAACAGGAGGAGCAGGAGATGAATGAAGAAGAAATATGGACATGACAAAGAGATTTAATATGGTGCAATATTTATGCAAAGGAGAAATCAAAATTAATAAATGCAAAAAGAGCAGCACCAAAGATATTTGAAGAGACGTGCAGGCAAAAGCATCAAGATATGGAAACTTTTACAATACAAAAAAGTAAAAAAACAAAGATGAAAAGTAGTAAAGAGGATCAGTAAAGGAGAAGGTAAATAAATAGAAATTCAGGTTTTGGATTATCTGCAAAGTGAAGGATTTAGTGTAGAAAATCTAATTTTGATAACATCACAGCAGGATAGAGCAGTGGATGTCCAAATTAAGGAGAAATAAGTGGAACAGGAAACATCTGATCAGTTGCCAGGAAGCCAGTACAAAAGTTCAGTTGGAGTTGCACAACAGGGGAAGGAACAGGAAACTGTGGCAACTCTAACACAGTCAGTGTTGTGGAGTGATAGGCCAGTGAGTTCCCATATGAAAGAGCAATGGATGATACAGGATGAAACTAAAGAGAAAGTGGGACAGGAAGATGCTCTGGAACTTTCTGTAGAATGCCCACAGGAAATGGAGAACAAAGAATGCACCCTTAGTTTAGAAGAAAATGATCATAGAGAAGAGTTGCTTGATCTAATAGAGATGGACAGACATATTAAGATTAATAAAAGAAACAGAGTACAGAAAGTCAATAAAACCCAAGAAGTTTGAAGTTTGATAAAACAAATGGACATAGTGTAGTGCACCCACAGGTGTAGCTGAAGTGCACCAGTTAGCAATAAGGCAAGGTGAGATATGCATGCAATGAAAACATACATTCACCCTCTTCCCCAGAATTCAACAGGAAAAAGGTCTTGACATTCAAACATGCACGAAGAAGGCAATATCAATGAGCAGTAAAGCTTTATAATGCAGCAATACAAACATGGGGACAAATGCAATGTCAATAAGCAATAAAACAGTTATAATACAACAATACAGATATGAGAAAATGCAATGTCAGTGAGCAGCAAAATTCTTAAAGGCAGCAGTGCTAACACGAGCAAAATGCAATGTCATTGAACAATGAAGATTTATAATGCAACAATATAAATATAAGAAAATGCAATGTCATTTAGCAGTACTAACATCCTCAACCTCCTTGATCAATTCTAAACAGACCAACTATGAAACATTCTATTATACCCTGTTCACTGGCCAGTGACTACATACAGTCTTGCTGGCGGCATGATGGGACCCAAGTTGCAGCTTATATGGATCCCAGTTATTTGTAATCCACAAAGCATTTGGGGGGGGGGATCCACAATCTTATAAAAATATAAAATGATGGCCAGAGCCTCTCACCACTCCATCTAGAATATCCCAGTGATGAGGCACCGTGGTTCCTCTGATGAGAAAAGTAGAAAAATCACGTGCCAGAACTCTGGTAATCATCTATGGCTTCTCTGTACTAGGCCCAAAGGAACTCCTTTTCTTGCTGAATCATATGCAGGAGTGGAACTACTGGTTTTAGACTTCTCTCCTGTTTCCACAAAATACCATCATCCAGGATTTCAGAAATATGCAGACACAATCTGCTACTTCACTTCCCTGTCCCAAAGCACTAGAAAAGAATATCCAGTCATGCTGCAAGGTCCTTTTTCCCTTCAGCTACCAGTTTCAGTCTTCCCTCCTTCAGCTAGTATATCAGACTCCTCTTTCACTTTTGAAATTGTCTTTTATATTCCTGAAGCAGCTCTACCTTGTGGTGAAATTTAAAACTACAGTCTAGTACTTCTACAATGAAATACAGTGGGAGCTACACTCTCCCCCCACTTGAAAATCTTGGGTCCCCCGAAGTCAAAGGTAGATTAGCAGCAAAATATTTACACGCACTAATGCACCATCAACTGAACAATATTTTTGCATTCAAAAGGTACATTCCACCAAGGGTAATCAGCCTTATGCGTAACTTGGGAAGGGGTGTCACCACTGGAGTAGGAGGCTATGAAATTATGGGTGCAGACTCTCCAATGAGCTGTGGTCACAGGTTCCTGTGTACTATGTCCCAAACTGTTATATGTAAGTCTCTGTGGGGGTCGGATTAGTCTCTGCAGTTTTGGTTCGGAAGAGACAGCTAAGGAATGTTGCTAGGAAGGTTTGTCACTCACATCACATTCAATGTCCAGTTCTTCAGTAGGCATATTGTCTACTTCTAAGATTTCCTCTTGTATAACTTCACTTTTGTTTTCCATAACGGTATGACTGTCCTCAGCACTATTTTCTGAAGTTTGCATAGCAGGGCCTCCATCAGTATCAGGTTCTGTAAGAGGCACAGAAACATTACTTGGTCTGTTGTTAGGTCTGGGCTGCTCAAAATGACAAGGAACAAATTCCAGTGCATTTACATTGAGATTACAGCCCACTCGGTCTTGAACATCCTCATAAAAAAGTCCACTGAAACCCCAGTCATCATCACTGTCCTCCTCTCCTTCAGTAGGAGGAAGCATAGGCTCTTGAGTTTTGGAGAGGATAGTTCCTCTCCACCTTAGCCTTCTGGATCACCTTGAGTTAGGCTTCTGCTGAGCCATTCTGGGTTCAGGAGTCTCACTGATTTTGCCAAAGGCATTAAGTTGTCGTGGTGCTAGGTTTTAGTGGGTCCTTCTTTTCCCTCAGGGCAAACCAGGTAGACAGGGATATTAGGTAGCTGAGAACAAATTATGTGAATCTCAGATCCTCAGTGGTCAGCTAGTTTATGCTTTCCTTGTAGTCCCAAATTTCTCAAAAGAGCTCTGTTCCCTGGCTGCAAATCATGCATCTTTACTTTTTTGTCATAGTGAGCCTTGTTTTGCTGATGTCTTTGTCCTGTTGATTTTTCAGCAAGCTCATAAGCCTGTCTGAGTTTCTTCTTGAGTCTCTCCACATAACTGCCATGAGATCGCACTGGTGTATCATCAGCTGTGACTCCAAAGGTGATGTCAACAGGAAGACGAGCTTCTCTTTCAAACATTAGGAAGTAAGGCGAGAATCCTGTAGCATCATTTTTAGTACTGTTGTAAGCATGCACCACTGTGGTTACATGTCTACTCCATTGACTCTTCTTCTCAGCAGATAGTGCCCCCAACAGGTCTAGTAAAGTGCTGTTGAAACGCTCAGGCTGAGGATCCCCTTGAGGATGATAAGGAGTGGTGTGGCTTTTTTGGACTCCCAACAGAGTGAGTAGTTCATGGATAAGCTTGCTCTCAAAATCACGTCCTTGATCAGAGTGTATCCTTTTTGGCAGGCCATAGTGTACAAAGAACTTCTCAACTAGTAGTTTCGCCACTGTAATAGCTTTCTGATTGCGAGTGGGAAATGCTTGAACATATCTTGTATAGTGGTCCATCACCACCAGCACATTACTGATCCCACCTTCATCCGGTTCAATGCACAGAAAATACATACAGACCAGTTCCATGGGTCCACTACTTTCAATTTGACCCAAGGAGGCAGCTCTGGTCAGCAGAGTCTTTCTCTGAATGCAACAAAGACATGTATGACAATAATCTCAACATCTTGCTTCATGCATGACCAGTAGAACCTGTCTCGTATCAGACCCATAGTTCTGTCATAACTAAGATGACCATGTTCATCATGCAATGACCAGAGTACTACTTCTCTATACTTCTGAGGAAGCAACAATTGTCATTTTTCACTGCAGAGTGCACTTGGAGATCTCCTATACACTAGTCCATTCTGTATCTGGAGTCTGTCCCATTCTTTGGCCAAAGGTCTTGCCAGGGGATGAATATCCATGCGAAGCATATTAACCTGTTTCTTCTCTAAAGCAGCTACCACCAGCTGACCTAAGGGGTCTTCTCTTTGATCTCTCCTGAGGTCACTGTTACTCAAAGCTGGTAGCGATGAAGCCTGTAAATTGATCAGATTACAGTAAGCTTGGGGTATGCTTACTGCAGACAGACCCAACTTCTGGGCCCAAACATTCAGTGTGTTGATATCAGGTTGCAATCTGGCATATAGCTCTCACCCCGGTGCTGGAATTTCCACCCATTCATTGTTGGGGTGTAAATCTCCCTGAGGACTTCTGGACAGACCATCAGCATCTCCATTTTTCATGTCCTGGGTGATATTTCAAACTGAAATTATAGTTGCATAGAGCTGCCATCCATCTGTGGCCAGTAGCATCTAGCGTTGCAGTGGTCTGGATGTATGTCAGAGGATTGTTGTCAGTCTGCACTTCAAATTCAGCCCCATAGAGATAGTCATGCAGCTTGTCCACTACCGCCCACTTTAAGGCAAGGAATTCCAACTTGTGTGCAGGGTAGTTTCTTTCTGTGAGGGATAAACTCCAACTGATAAAAGCCACATGTCTCAGCTTCTTGTCATACTCCTGGTAAAGGACTCCTCCTAAGCCATCCCTGCTAGCATCCACATTTAAAGTGTATGGCTTTGTTGAGTCAGCATATGCCAGCACAGGGGCATATGTGAGACAATACTTAAGCTGTTCAATTGACTCTTCACACTCAGGAGGCAAACAACTCTCGATGAGTTCTTTAGAACCTCTCAGTCCCTTAGGAATTTTTGCAAGGATATCTTCATCTGTTTCATCTGCTTTCTCATCATTTTGGAGCAAATGGTTGAGGGGTCTTTCTATCTTTGAAAATCCTTCCACAAACCTTCTAGAGTAACTGCAGAATCCCAGAAAAGATCACAGCTCTGTGATAGTTTTGGGTCTGGGCCAAGATGTCACCACTTCAACTTTGCTGGGATCTGTGGATATTCCATTTGCAGACACTACATGTCCCACATAGGTCACTGAAGGCTGGAAGAACTTGCATTTGTCCAATAACAACTTTAGGCCTTCCTTCTCAATCCTGTCCAATACCTTCATCAGTTTTCCTTCATGCTCCTCTAGGGTCCTTCCAAAAACAATGATGTCATCCAGGTAGACTAAGACTTTCAGGAGATGCATGTCTCCAACTGTTCTTTCCATGATTCTCTAGAAAGTTGCCGGTGCATTTGATAAACCTTGAGGTAGGCGATCAAACTCAAAAAATCCCCAAAGGGGCAATGAAGGCAGTCTTCTCTTTATCTTCTGGGTGCATAGAGATTTGATAGTATCCACTCCTTAAGTCTAGCATACTGAACCACATACTGCCCACCAGGCAATTTAGAGCATCTTCAATCTGGAAAGTTGTGCACTGGTCTGGAATGGTTTGCTGATTCAGAGTATGATAGTCAACACACATGCAAATTGAGCCAGTCTTTTTCCTGACAATGACAATGGGAGAGGCATATGGACTACTTGACTCTCAAATTATCCCTGGGCTTTTAGTTCTTCCAAATGTTTTCTTAAGTCCTCCAGGTTTCCTGGAGCTACTCTTCTGGAATGTTCCATGAAAGGCCAGTCCTCTTTTACTCTTATTCGGTGTTCTGCATTTTTTGCACAGCCCACATCTAGTTCACTAGTAGAAAAACAATTTTTCTTTTTCATTAGTAGCTCTTTAACTCTGGTTAGCCACTCAGGGGGCAAGAGACCACCTCCTATATCAATATCTTCCAGCTTCAGCTCGTTGCCTCTTCTATCATTCCTTGTCAACACAGAAGCAGGTAAGGGAGTGGCAGCATAAACATTTCCCAAATGCACTTGTGAACGCAGGACAATGGGAGTACTTCCTTTATTCTTTAACCCCAGAGGCAAAGTGTCATAAGGAGGCCAAACTTCTGGGACTAGTTCCAGCCCCAGTGGCAAGTCACTTCCTGGATCCATTTCCATCATAAGATGAGAGGAAACTGTTTGTCCACACATCCTCACTTTGGCTCTCAAGCAGGTGACCTGACCAGGATGAATTATATGCTCTTTCCCAGACAGGGTATACACATGACCAATTTCATCTTTCTTACTATCCTTCTCCCTTTGAAGGGCACAGAAAACAGGAGAGGATGTAGTGTTGGGCATTCCTGAGTCAACTGAGGCATTAGCATTCTTTTGACGAGGTCAGTATTTGTCCCCACTAAAATAGATGCTGAATCCTTTCCTTTTGGCCTGGGGCACACAACAGCAAGTGTTTCAAAAATGTCTATTGACCCAACAACTGAAGTGGAAAATTCTAACTTGAGTGAGACATAACCATCATAAGGGAACTTCATGTCACTTAGCCCCCAGATCTCCAAATCTTCTAACCTTTCAAGTGGCAAATACTTTAAGTATTTTTGGTAGAAGTCTCTGTACAGAATGGTGATTTGTGCACCAGTATCCAACAATGCTGTACTATACACTCCTTCTATTTTCACTGACATGACAGGGGACAGTCCCAGTAGGCCATCGGGTAGTTTCTGTTTCTGGTGCTGTTCAGCTGAATGGCAGTCAGCATGTGATGGAGGTACCACCGGTTGATGTCACCATTTTAACAGATAAGACTCTTGCTTAGTCATGCTTTGTGGTCTCAGATGCTGAGATTTTGGCAGAGATGGCTTTCCAATTCGGTTGTTCACCTCAGATGAGCTAGAAGTGTGCATTGTAGGTAGTTTCTCTCCCCTATTACAAGGGTTTTTGTGGAAAAGAGATCCAGGATGCTGTCTCTTGATGTTAGATTTTATGGAGCTCTTTGTAACTGGGCACTCAGCTGGCTCCTTCACTGAGGCCCTTTGAAGTTTCCCTGCATTGCACTAGCCAATAATAGTTTGTTCACCTTTTTCAAGTTCTCTGCATTAGGACACTGTCACTTTATATGCCCTGCATCCTCACAGTGAAAACAATATCCAGTAGGAACTGTGAACATGGGCTGATTCAGTTCTTCCCTGAGTCCTTTCATGGAGGTTCTAGCTGATGTATTCCTCCTTTCAGCTAAAGTTACAATGGCTTTCTGCAATTCTGCAACTGTCTTTGTGACTTGAGCTATGGCGTCGGTCAGGGAAGACACCTGTATCTGCAACTGTGACACCTCTACCTTGCGGACACTGTGGGCCATGACTCCTGTTTGAGTAGTGAGCATGGCTATAGGCTCCTGCTGGTGTTCACTCACTGTTTTAATTGCTGTTGAACACTGAGATTTGGCTTCCAACAGGGCTTCCTCTTCCCTCACCTCTTTAACCAACTGAGAATAAGTTAGAGTCTCTTCCCTATTTCTCATCCTCATTTTCCACACAATGGGGTCCATAGCTTGAGTTCCCTGTAAAATTTGTCAGATCTGTACTTGGTCAGCTACTTTCGGATCCACCCCCTTCTTTAGGATGATCTGGGGGAGCATTTTATCTAATCGCTTAATGTAATCAAATAGTTTCTCACCAACTTCTTAGTATGTATGTTCAAACTGATACAGTAGGACAGCAGCCCTCTCTGTGCTTCCAAAAACATCCTGCAGTACTCCTAAATAGTCCTTGGCAGTGCAATCTTGCTTACCCATCCTTAGGTTGTGTATGGTATCCACAGCTAATCCCTTCAGACTTTCAGTTATCTGCTGCTTCTTCTGAGATTCTGGGATATCCCACTCCTCTAGGGTTTATGAAGCCTGATCCATCCAGGATTCAAAATCTTCCTCTCCCTGAGGTGTGGGTTGTTTGCCAGAAAAGAAATGCAATTTGCGGTAGCCAACTCAGTGAATGGCTGTGTAGGTTTTAAGCATTTTTCTGCAATACTTCCCAAAGCATTCAAAATTTCAGGTCCTATAGTATTTATGGGCGGTGAAGCTGCAGATTCTGGTGTAAGGTTCTGACCTACTTGGATAGCTTCCACAGGTATTTTCCCTGTTGCTGAGGTAGTGCATTTCTCAGGGATTACCACACGGACTGCACTCTCACCTGAAATTTGTACACTCAACGGTATGTGCTCATACACTAAAGGACTTTTCCATTCTAATAAGGCCAATGTGCTCTGCTCGGTAGGGTCCATAGTGCTGTCTAATAAAAATTCACGTCTTACAAGTGGTAAGGATCCTGTGACTTGATGTATTTGCATATCAGTCCATGTGACCCCTGGCAACACCAGAACTAAGCAATGCTCTGACTCAGCATTGTGTTGTTTGCACCATTTAGCAGCTACTTCTGCATTCATGTTTCTGCTGGATTTGCTTTCCACACGTACAGGGGAATAGGGTGGAGTCCAAGGCAGTACAGGCTATCCTGGATGAGCCCACAAATGTAGCGCACCTGCAGGTGTAGCTGAAGTAGATATGGGTTCCTTCCCACCTGACTCTTGCGACACCCCTCTAGGCCCAACACACCAAGGTGGCAAGATTGACAGATTTTATTCTAGGTGACAGAATTAGTTTAAAAGGCAATAGCACAACCGCAAACAAATTATTTCAACAGTGCACCAGTTAGCAATAAGGCAAGGTGAGATATGCATGTAATGAAAACATACATTCACCCTCTTCCCCAGAACTCAACAGAAAAAGGTCTTGACATTCAAACATGCACAAAGAAGGCAGTATCAATGAGCAGTAAAACTTTATAATGCAGCAATACAAACAAAGGAAAAAATGCAATGTCATTAAGCAATAAAAGAGTTATAATACAACAATACAGATATTAGAAAATGCAATGTCATTGAGCAGCAAATTTCTTGAAGGCAGCAGTACTAACACAAGCAAAATGCAATGTCATTGAACAAAGAAGATTTATAATGCAACAATACAAATATGAGAAAATGCAATGTCATTTAGCAGTACTAACACCCTCAACCCCATTGATCAATTCTAAACAGACCAACTATGAAACACTCTATTATACACTGTTCACTGGCCAGTGACTACTTACAGTCTTGCTGCCGGCATGATGGGGCCCAAGTTGGAACTCATATGGATCCCAGTTATTTGTAATCCACAAAGCATTTGGGGGGGGGGATGGAATCCACAATCTTATAAAAATATAAAATGTCGGCCGGAGCCTCTCACCCACTCTGTTGAGAATATCCTAGTGACCAGGCACCATGGTTCCTCTGATGAGAAAAGTAGAAAAATCACCTGCCAGAACTCTGGTAATCATCTATGGCTTCTCTGTACTAGGCCCAAATGAACTCCTTTTCTTGCTGAATCATATGCAGGCATGGAACTACTGGTTTCAGACTTCTCTCCTGATTCCACAAAATACTATCACCCAGGATTTCAGCAACAGACACACACAATCTTCTACTTCACTTCCCTGTCCCAAAGCACTAGAAAAGAAAATCCAGTCATGCTGCAAGGTCTTTTTTCCTTTCTGCTACCAGTTTCAGTATTCCCTCCAGCTAGTATATCAGACTCCTCTTTCACTTTCGAAATTGTCTTTTATATTCCTGAAGCAGCTCTACCTTGTGGTGTAATGAAAAACTACAGTCTAGTACTTCTACAATGAAATACAGTGGGAACTACAATAGTAATTAGGACTGTTCATAGAGATTTTTGTTATATAACAGAAGTAAATAGAATATACTACTGTGCAGCTAAATTAATAACAGAGAAAGTCTTACCACAAAAACACAGGGCAGTAAGGGAAAGGAAGCGGATAAATCAAATGTCATCATGGAAGTATTGAATAGAGAAAACTATAAAGAAATTAAGACAAGAGGTGTCACTGTTAGAAGAGCATAGAAAAGGGAACAGATCAACAAAAATACTCAGAAAGATAGACATGATAAAATTAATGTGCAGTATCAGAAAAGATTTGGATCTTTCATGCACTATCGCAAATAATAAACTAAAAATATTAGCACAGACAGAAAAACCTAGAAGCTATGCAAATAAATATAAAGAAAAGTATAAAATAAATTTATTGATGACCCAAAAACGTTTTATAGAGAATTGGGAAACAAGGCAAAAGGAATTTAAACACCACCAAAAAAGAAGAAATAGATACATTTTGGAGAAATATATATGAAGATCCTGTGGAACATAACAAAGATGCTAAATGGATAGAAGAAGTAAAAGAAAGAATAAGAAGTTCAAATGTACAGGATATGAAATGGGATGAAGTTATGGCCAGAGAGATTGAAACAAAGTTAAGAAAAGCTCCTAATTGGAAAACCCCAGGCCCAGATGTAGTACCTAACTTCTGGCTAAAAGTATTAACATCTTTACATGAAAGTTTAACCATGAGTAAGAATCAACAGACATCAGCCTGGTTAACAATAGGATAAACAAGCCTCATACTTAAGAGCGAACTTGCAAGCTATCCAAAAAAAAAACTATAGACCAATAACTTGCCTTCTGACGACCTATAAACTGTACACTGGAATTAATGCAGACAGAGTTTATAGTCATTTAGAAGAAAACTCAATCAGGGAAACAGAACAAAAGGGTAATAAAAGAAAGTAGTATGAAATAAAGGATAATTTGCTGTTAAAGTCACAATGGAGAACTGTAAAAATGGGAAGAATCTAAGTATGGCATGGATAGACTACAAAAAATTATTTGACAGTATCCCATATTCATGAACAATAAAATGCTTAGAAATGTATAAGATACACCCTACACTGATCAATTACATTATAGCAACCATGAAAGAGTGGCAAACCACTTTGCAGTTAAGCCATGTTAAAAGACAAATTATTATTCCAGGGATAAAAATCCAAAGGGAGATATTCCAGGATGACTCTCTGTCACCACTGTCCTTTTGTCTTGTCCTTAATCCATTAAGCTGTCTGTCTACTTAACAGATTAGGTCATGGCTATAATTTGGCTGCCAGAAAATAACAAAAGTGTAAAATCTTTTCATCTTCCTTTTGTGGATGATTCAAAACTGTATAGTTCATCAGATGAAGACCTGAAAGCACAACTGCAAGTGGCCAAAACTGTTTCGGATGATAAAAGAATGTCATTTGGTCTTGCTAAATGTCCAAAGCAACCTTTAAAGCAGGAAAGCTGCAACACCAAGAAAACATCAGTTTGGGACAAGAATGTGATACAAAAGAACTTGAGCAAGAGAGAGTCTATAAATATTTGGGAACTGATGATGAATCAAAAATAAAACATGAACAAATGTGAATACAATTAAGTAAAGAATATTTTAGAAGATTTAAATTAATACTGAAAACATCTAGGAACAAAGTCTAAGCTATAAACCAATTTACTCTTCCGGTCCAAACGTACAGTTTTGGAGTAATTGATTTCCCCAAAAGGTGTTGGATAGGTTGAACAGGAAAACAAGAAGGATGCTCCATGCTCATCAAAATCAGTGCATACCAAGACTGTATATTCCAAATTCTGAAGGAGGTATGGGACACATCAAAATTGATTACATGTATAGATCTGCAATTGTGGGACTGCATACATATCTGCTGACTTCACAAGACCCAAACGTAGTGCAAGTTTTAAAACATGAGGAGATTATGTCTAACATTAGTTCCCTGCTTAGTTTAGCAGAAGCATGTCAGCATCAAGCGGGAATGGAAATCAAACCAGAAGTAGATAAAACTCAGGCAGTAAGTGAATGTGCCAAAAAACTAAAGAAAGAATATAAGGTAAAGGATCAGTTGAGAAGGCAAGAAATGTAGAAAATGCATAAATACAGTTGCAAGTATAGAAAACCTTTGGAACAACCTCATGTTGATCAGGATCGAATGCATGAATGGTTAAGGAGAGGTGAATTTAAACCAAAAGATGAAAGGTTAATATTGGCGGCCCAAGATAGTAGATCATGTACTTGTTGCTTTACAAAGTCCATTGAACATGTGGGAGAAACAGATAAATGTATGTTTTGTAAAACAGAATTGGAAACGGCCACATAACTTGTTGCTGGTTGCGATATATTAATGGCAGAAGTACTATATACTGAAAGACATAATAATCTGGCAAGACTGTGGCACTGGGGATTATGCAAACACTATAATACTGAAGTAGCTGAAAAACACTGGAAACATGAGCCACAAAGCATTATAGAAAATAATGAAGTTTATATCACATGGGATCATGCATTACCAGCAGTTCAAAACAGATATAGTACTTCATGTAAAGAAGAAAAAAGTAGCCTTGATTATTGAAATTGCCACACTCAGGGACTATAGTGTCTTATGTACAGAGAGACACAAAGTCATAAAATACCAAGATTTGCAGGTAGAAACAAGGGCAATGTGGAAGAAGGATACCCAGACAGTTCCAATAGTAGTAGGAGCAATGGGTATTATAAAAAGGAATTAACAATTTTTACTTAGATATGTTACCAATGCACATAACTCCATACAAATTGCAGAAAGAGTCATTACTGAGCACATTATGGGTGCTGCGAAGAGCACTTCTGGCTAACATCAAAGCTTGAAACAATACTAATTTCACAAACTTTAATCATACTTTGACATAGGAATGGGATCTATTCCTGTCATGGTATTAGAAACTCAAAAGATTTGAAGAAATGAAGAAAGAAGAGACTACTAACGTTTGCCTAAAAGTATTAACATCTTTACATGAAGACTTAGCCATGAGTAAAAACTACTTATATACCTACCCTGAACAGACACCAGCCTGGTTAACAACAGGAAAAACAATACTCCTATGTAAGAGTGAACCTGCAAGCTATCCTAAAAACTATAGACCAATAACTTGCCTTCTGACGACGTATAAACTATGGAACTGATGCCAACAGTGTTTATAGTCATTTAGAAGAAAACTCAATCATGGCAATAGAATAAAAGGGTAATAAAAAAAATCATATGAAACAAAGGATCATTTGCTGTTAAATAAAGTCATAATGGAGAACTGTAAAAAGAGGAAGAATCTAAGTATGGCATGGATAGACTACAAAAAAGCATTTGACAATATCCCACATTCATGGAGTGCTTAAAAATGTATAAGATACACCCTACACTGATCAATTACATTACAGCAACCATGAAACAGTGGCAAACCACTTTGCAGTTAAGCCATGATAAAAGACATTATCATTCCAGGGATAAAAATTCAAAGGGTAATATTCCAGGGTGATTCTCTATCACCACTGCTCTTTTCTCTTGTGCTTAACCCATTAATCTGTCATTTTAACAGATTAGGTCATGGCTACATTTTGGCTCCCACAAAACCACAAAGTGTAAAGACTTCTCATCTTCTTTTTGTAGATTTAAAACTGTATAGTTCATCAGATGAGAAACTGAAAGCAACATTGCAAGTGGTCAAACCTTTTTCAGATGATATGAATGTCATTCAGTCTTGCAAAATGTCCAAAAGCAACCTTTAAAGCAGGAAGGTTGCAACAACAAGAAAACATAAGTTTGGGACAGGAATGTGATATAAAAGAACTTGAGCAAGAGGGAGTGTATAGATATTTGGGAACTGATGAAGGATCAACAATAAAACATGCACAAAGGCAAATAAAACTTAGGAATATTTTAGAAAATTTAATACTGAAAACAGCATTGACATCTAGGAACAAAGTTCAAGCTATAATCCAATTTGCTCTTCCTTTCATAATGTATAGTTTTGGAGTGATTGACTGACCCCAAAAGTTGTTGGATAGGTTGGATAGGTTGGACAGGAAAACAAGAAGAATGATTCATGCTCATCAAATGACTTATAAAAATCAGTGCTTACCAAGCTTTTAATATTCTCCAATCTGAAGGAGGTATGGGCCTCTTGAAAATTGATTACATGCATAGATCTGCAATCATGGGACTACGTAACTATCTGCTGACCTTACAAAACCCAAATGTAGTGAAAGCTTTGAAACCAAACCAGAAATAGATAAAAATCAGGCAGCAACTGAATGTGCCAAAAAAAAAACCAAACAAAAAAAAACAAAAAAAAACAAAAGAAATAATATAAAGTGAAGGATCAGATGAGAAAGCAAGAATTGTGTAAAATGCATAAATATAGTTGTAAATATAGAAAACGTTTGTTACAGCCTCATGTTGATCAGGATTGAATGCAGGAATGGTTAAGGAAAGGTGAATGTATACCAAAAGGAGAAAGGTTAATATCGGTGGCTAAGATAGTGGACTACGTACACGTTGGTTTACAAAGTCCATTGAAGATGTGGGATAAACAGGCAAATGTAGGTTTTGTAAAACAGAATTGGAACCAGTCACACATCTTGTTGGTTGAGATATACTAACGGCAGACGGACTGTATACTGAAAGACATAATAATGTGACAAGACTGTTGGTTTGGGGATTGTGCAAACATTATAATACTGAAGTAGCTGAAAAACATTGAAAACATGAGCCACAAAGCATCATAGAAAACGATGAAATTTATATCACATGGGATCATCCATTACCAACAGTTAAAAAAATCGACACAAGGAAACCAGATACAGTAGTCCTTGAAAAGAAGACAAAAGTAGCATTGATCATTGAAATTGCTGCATCCAGTGACTGCAATGTCTTACGTCCAGAGAGACACAAAGTCATAAAATATCAAGATTTGCAGGTAGAAACAAGGGCAATGTGGAAGAAGGATACCCAAACAGTTCCAGTAGTAGTAGGAGCAATGGATCTTATAAAAAAGAATTTAAAACAGTGTAAGAAACTTCTCTGTGTGGAAGATTTTCAGTCAATATATTTCTAGTTCATCATCATCCTCTTCCGGCTGTTCCCGTTAGGGGACGCCACAGCAGATCACTTGTTTCCATTTCTTCCTGTTCTCTGCATCTTGCTCTCTCACACCAACCACCAGCATGTCCTCTCTCACCACATCATAAAACCTTATCTTAGGCCTTCCTCTTTTCCTGTTACCTGATAGCTTCATCCTTAGCATCTTTTTCCCAATATACTCAGCATCCCTCCTCAGCACATGTCCAAACCAATGTAATCTTGCCTCTCTGACTTTGTCTCCAAACCTTCCAACCTGGGCTGACCCTCTATTATACTTATTCCTAATCCTGTCCACCTTCGTCACACCCAGTGCAAATCTTAACATCTTTAACTCTGCCACATCCAGCTCAAACTCCTGCCTTTTTGTCAATGCCACTGTCTCCAACCCATATAACATGGCTGGTCTCACTACCCTCTTGTAGACCTTCCCTTTCACTCTTACAGGTACTCGTCTGTCACAAATCTCTCCTGACACTCTTCTCAACCCACTCCATCCTGCCTGTACTCTCTTCTCCACCTCTCTTCTATGCTCACCATTACTCTGAACTATTGACCCCAAGTATTTAAACTCATCCACCTTCGCCACCTCTACTCCTTGCATCCTCACCATTCCTCTATCCTCCCTCTCATTCACACACATATATTCTGTCTTAGTCCTGCTGACCTTCATTCCTCTTCTCTCTAGAGCATATCTCCACCTCCCCAGGGTCTCCTCCACCTGTTCCCTACTCTCACTACAGATCACAATGTCATCTGCAAACATCATAGTCCACGGGGACTCCTGTCTGATCTCATCTGTCAAGCTGTCCATCACCACTGCAAATAAGAAAGGGCTCAGAGCTGATCCTTGATGTAACCCCACCTCCACCTTAAATGCATCCGTCACTCCCACAGCAGACCTGACCGCTGTCACACTACCCTCGTACATATCCTGTACCACTCTTACATACTTCTCTGACACTCCTGACTTCCTCATACAATACCACAACTCTTCTCTAGGCACCCTGTCATATGCTTTCTCTAAGTCTACAAAAACACAATGCAACTCCTTCTGACATTCTCTTTACTTCATCAACACTCTCAGAGCAAACATCGCATCTGTAGTGCTCTTTCCTGGCATTAAACCATACTGCTGATCACTAATCATCACATCCCTTCTTAACCTAGCTTCCACTACTCTTTCCCATAACTTCATGCTGTGACTGATCAGTTTAATCCCTCTGTAGTTACTACAGCTCTGCACATCACCCTTATTCTTAAAAATCGGTACCAAAACACTTTTTCCCCATTTCTCCGGCATCCTCTCACTTTCCAAGATTTCAGTAAACAATCTGGTTAAAAACTCCACTGACATTTCACCTAAACACCTCCATGCTTCCACGGGTATGTCATCTGGGCCAACAGCCTTTCCATTCTTCATCCTCTTCATAGCTATCCATACTTCCTCCTTGCTAATCCATTGTACTTCATGATTCACTATCCCCACATCATCCAACCTTCTCTCCCTCTCATTCTCTTCATTCATCAACCCCTCAAAGTACTCTTTCCATCTCCTCAACACACTCTCCTCGCTTGTGAGTATGTTTCCAGTTAATCACTGTATATTAATCAGATCAGACAATAGTAATAGAAATAGTGAACGTAAACTCGTCTTAAGTCAAAACAAAACAAAAAGTATTAATAGAAAATATATAATTGTACAGCATTACTAAGTATTCGAAAGTAATCTAAACAAGGCAGGCAGTCTGTTTCCAGTCGAAAATCCTTTATTAAGTACACAGACAAGCGATCCAAGTAAAACAAAAATAGAGTAATAATTTCTTCACAAGCTTTCTAAATATATATATACTTTTTATCAGGCATGGGAGTGGTTTATTGTGCTGTAAAACAAAGTGTTATTGGTACACATGTTAAATTCACATCCCTTCCACCATCAGTGTGTCATTCGAGCTGGTCCTGCCCTAAATAGTAGCTGTCATAATAATATATAATCCTTATGTACTTTAAATAAAATTTATAATGATGTAGTACCTCTTATTTAACCAAATTACTAAGTAGATTATTAAGTCTGTGATTTTATCCAAGGCAATATACTACATGGCTGGAAATATATCACTCATACTTAGATATGTTACTGATACATATATCAGTAACTACAAATTGCAGAAGGAGTCATTACTGGACACATTGCGGGTGCTGTGAAGAGCACTTCTGACTAACATCAAAGATTTAAACAATACTAATTTCATGAACTTTAATCATACTTTGACATAGGAATGGGGCTCATTCTTGTCATGGTATTAGAAACCCAAAACACTTGGGGAAATTAAAAAAAAAACAGAGACTATGTGCATCTGTGGTGAAGAGAAGGAAAATCACAACTGTGATGAAAAAAAAGTGTTCCTCCTTAAACAGCCAAAGTTAATAGTCTCAAGCAGAGGACCGCCACACAAAAGGAGGAGTAAAGGCAGTGGCTTAAATCGGGGGTAAGACGTAAGACCTGCTGAGTGTTTCAGAATTGCATTCTTTTGCTGACTGCCGTGTAAGGCAAAGGAAAGCCTGGCTGTGATTGCAGTAGGCTATGTGAAAGCTCAAAAAATAGATGACGTCAAGAACAGGCCACATATTCTGAACCAAACTCACCAAGTCATTCAGAGATCATGTACATGACTTTGCATCTAGATAATGGCTGGACGGATCTGAAACTCCTACAATACCATCATAATAAAGCAGGGTAAGAAAAAGACCAGCTCTAAAGAAGCAGTTCCAATATCCATTTATACATGTGAAGACTTGCAATCTCTCTGCAATCTCTTTTTATGGGAATATAGTACTTCATGCCGAAGCTTCATGATTAAATACCATCTGATACCTGGGATGTAGAATATAAGATATCACATTATATTGTCTAGCCCTGTAGCAATTTAGGATTTCCACCCATCCACCTTTACAGGGAATACAGTGGCACTTAGGCTTGTATCCCATACTGTTTATCTCTTCTTATCTCGAGGACGTACGTCAATAAATGCCATTGATAATGTGTCATATTTTGTTCTGTCCCTCATAATTTTTTTTCTTTTCATTGTAAATCACTAAGCATTACAGTCACTCAATAATACCATGCATTAGAAGATCATACTTATTGTTCAGAAAATGCATGTTAATGCAAAACTTATTGTTATGAATTTTTTTAACGTGAATTAGAGTAATGTTTAAAATTTGTTTCCTGTTTTGTACCTTCATCCCACCATCATTTTTGATGTTGCCCCTTATTCTTGAGCAAAAAACTTTGTGGAAGTATCACAGGGTCATGGGGACAGTCTCACCTTAGAGTATGAAAGTGACACAGCCATCTACAGCACAGTAATTTTCTATTCCTGTGGCATGTTTTAACTACACACAGGTTTTCCTGTCCTTCAGAAAGCACCAGCTTTTACATACAATTTAAAAGATACTTAATCTTGGCTAAAGTCAGTGGGAAATGATCAGAAGCTATTGCTTGCCCTCAAAACAGTCTTAGAGGCAAATAGTGAGAGTCAATTGCAATACAGTACACACAAACAAAGGTACTGTATGGTAGACCTGAATTTTCATGTCGGAACATACAGAAGAGGCTATGAGGACTGTCTGGGTCTACATGGATGCAGCAACAGGAATAAATAAAGGGGGAGGGCATTCTGGACTTCTGTCTGGTAAATGGGTTGATGGTGGCTGACACATGGTTCAACAAGAGAAACCATAACAAGATCACATACAAGAGTGGCCAACGTGCAACTCAGGTAGACATCCTCCTAATAAGGAAGGGACATTGGGGTAGAATCAGAGATTGCAAAGTCATCCCCAGCAAAACATCTGGCCCACAGCATAAACTATTGGTGGCCACAATCTGCTGCAAGTAGTGGTCAGAGAAGTCTCTAATGTCAAAAGATACTATGTGGAAGATCTGGAAGTTGACTGGAGCAAAAGCATAAGAGCTCAAGGAAGCACTCCTCACCCTGGAGAATGCAGACATATGTGCAGTCATAGAAACAACGTTCAGAACCATGGAGAGCACGCCGTCTATCAAATGGCTACAATGCCTTTCGTACATTTCGATCCCCTTCAGCTCAGGATAAAACAAAGGGAGGAAGTGTCTCAGTGTTCATAAAGGACAAGTACACTGCTAGACTGGTCCAACAACATGACTCATCTGAGCTGCTCCTTGCTCAACTAACCATATGTGTGACCTCTTATCATATCCTTTCAAGATCCCCTAACATGAGTATGGAAAACGATATCTCATACTTAAACCTACTGGAATGTCATAACATTCAACTTGACACCATACTTTTGTGTGACTTTAACTACTCCTCCATGAACTGGGAGACTTACATCATCCATAATTCACGTGCTGTGAGGTTTTTGGACTTCATTAGTGCAAACACCCTGGAGCAACTAGTTAGCTGCCCAACTTGAGGTACAAATATCCTAGACCTAGTAGTCACAAACATGGGGGATGCTGCTCTATCCCTTGCATCAACTCCTTCCTGGTAAGATCTGACCACAAAATGGTGTCCTTTAGTATTCAAACTAACCTAGAACCCCCATCAAACTCCAAACCTGTTAAGAACTTTGCTAAGACCAATTACCTCAGACTAAGTGACTGCTTATTAAATGTCTAAGCCCCTCCGAACCCAGATGACATTGAGGCCTACTCTGAGCTGTACACAAAAGCACTGTACAACCACATTCATAGATGCAGAGAAGAGGCAGTACCTGTCTGAGTCAAGCCTATGATTACTGGCAAAAATAAACCTCCCTCTCCAAAGCCAAGAAAAAGCAAAGCAAACAATGCAAAAGACACCAGTCTAAACAAACAAACAAATTAGAGAGCTGGTCAGATATGCCAAAGGAAACAATTATAGCCTCCAAGGTGAAAGATAATCATAAGGCTTTTTTTAATTATGTTCGTAAACTCACGGAAAACACTCAGCAATGTGCCGAGTTAATCTTGAATGGCAACTCTTACTCCCAGCCTGAAACTATAGAAAACCTGCTGTCCAACAAGTTCAGTTCAAACTCTTCCCCCTCACCTCCTACCACAGCCAACATTGATCATTATGAGGGAACAGGTCCTTGCCTTGCTCACTAAAGCCAAAAACACAGCTTCCATGGGTCCTGACAACATTCCAGGATGCTTCTTAAATAGATTAAAACAGAATTTATCAGGGCCACTAGAAACCTTCTTTAACTACAGCTTCTGGATGGGCTTTATCCCACAGGAATGGAGGACAGCAACAGTCATCCCTCTGCACAAGGATGGCCCATCAACTGACCAAGGGAACTAGAGACACATAAGCTTGACCAGTCTTATGTGTAAGGCCATGGAGAGAATTATCCTGGACATGATTAATAATAGCACAGAAACTCTCCAAACACTGGACCAGACCCAATTTGACTTTGTCAAAGGGAGGTCTTGCCTGCTCAATCTGGTGTACTTATTTGAGAAAGTCACCAGGGCCATGGATTAGGGTAAAATGGTACACACTGGTTATCTAGACCTGACCAAAGCTTTTGACAAAATCTCCCACTCAGGACCATAGATAAACTTACAGAGTTAGGCATAAACCCCTACATTATCAGATGAATAGCCAATTAGCTCACTGACAGGACACATGTTGTCTGGATAAGTGAATCCACTTATGATAAAAAAATGTTTCTAGCAGTGTCCCACAGGGCTCACTGCTGGGACTCCATCCTATTTGGTATATACTTCCCTGAAGTGAAGGCCAGTGTTGGTGGCCTCTGGCTCACCAAGTTCACCAATGACTGTAAGCTAGGAGAAATCAATGAATCTCCAAATGATCTTGACATTCTACAAACAGGCCTAAAAATGACAAACATCTAGTGCCAAAACCATAGTCTGAGACTAAATGTTAATACATGTTTAAACATACCCCTTGGTAAATCATATATCCCTGAAATTATAATATTTATAGCACACCCCTAAAAGCAGACCCAGTGGTGAGGGACCTAGGAACATTGATAGATAATAACCTAAACTTTGACCACCAGGTAGCTATGGTAGTGAGGAAAACCTTGTGTGTGGCTCACCTTATATGTACAGGCATGGCATCAAGATCAAAGGAAGTCATAGTGCCATTGTACTCTACCCTCACCAGGCCCATAACTGAGTGCAGTGCTCCCTTCTGCATGTACCTAACCAAACACTTACACCAGTTGGAGCAGCCCCAGAGGTTTCTCACTAAAAAAAAAAATACAAAATGTAAGATACATCTTATGCAGACTGACTAAAGGCACCAGCCCTTTACTCCTTCTCATATTGTTTACTGAGACGAACTTAGGCCTGACCTACAAGGCATTCTCTGATCCATCCTTGATGAAAATGTTACACATTTGCAAGAATGAACTTCTCATCTTCATAAAACAAAGCCTGTCCTTCTCTCTCTTCAAAAAGAATTTGGATAAATGGATGGGGACCCATAAATTTAGCTCCAACACCCAAAGAACCACTACCCTGATACTACCTCATCCTATATCTGGGGAATTAAGATACAATATTGTCATATCCTGGGTATTATTGGCTAGGCTTGTAAAGGCTCTTGTGCCATTAGCCTAGTAATCACCTATGAAATACACAGAAATCTAGCACCTCAGAAAGAAGAGGAAATAAAAGAATATGAGCATCTCAAAACAGTGCATGTGAAGACCATGGAACAGATAGGTAAGGAAATAAAGTACATAAGGAAAGTTGGTGGTAGACTGCAGAATTCCAGGACATTATCAAAAGAAAGGAATGCAGCTAAAAGTAGGAGATAGAAAAGACAGACCAGGCTTAGAAGGAATACTGGCTGGCTAACAACGAGGCTAAGAGGGCAGTAATAATAACAAATAACAATGCATCAGAAGCACTCTACGAGTTTCCGGAAAGTGACTCAGAAGACAGAACAGAGAAACTCTATCATCTTGCAAGACAAGGACAGAAAAGAAAGATAATAGTGATTAAACACAGTTCATAAGGAATGCCAGTAACAACCTGCTCACCAGTCCACAAGGCATCAAAAGCTGATGGAAGGAATACGTTCAGCAGCTTCTGAATGAAGAAAACCCATAGAGGCTGTACTGACCCATAAACAGCCTACAATGCAGGAAGAAGAAGAGCCCACCCTAAAAGAAGTAAGAACAACACTAAGGAAAATTAAGTAGGGGAAAGTAGCCATGATGAGGTCACAGCAGATACAATCAAGATGTTGGTTCAGTTGGAGGAGAAATGGCTCCAGAGGGTACTCATAGCAGGCATACCCCAGATGACTGGAGAATAAGCATCACTGTGGCAGTGCACAAGAACAGAGAGGACATTCACAACTGTGGGCAGTACAGAGGTATCAAACTCCTGTCACAGTGCAAGGAAATGCTGAAGAGGGTGACTGATAAATGAACACACATGACAATCGAAAGTAAGATGAGCAGTTTGGATTCAAATCAAGATGGAGCACAGCTAACTCAATGTTTGCAGTGAGACAGATAGTGGAGAAGACGCTAGAGATGAATGGCTATGACTGGTAGAATTAGTGCTGGCTGCATACAAGGACCCAATTGTAAAAGTATGAATAGTGTTTGGAATCCCAGAGGGGTTTCTAGTGGGAGTGAGTGTGCATTAGAGTTCAATTCTGAACCCACCGCTGTTCATACTGGTGATGTGCTACACTAGCAATAATGTCAGTGGGAACAAATCAATAAAGCTGCTGTATGCAGATGATATGACATTGCAGGCAGACATTGATGAGGAAGTTCAGCAAATAGTGGAAGAATGGAATGCAAAACTGAAAGCACATATGATGAAATGGACTACAAACAAGACAACTGTCAGAGAAAAAAATGGGGGAAACCAGAAGAAGCTGCAAACTGAGACAGAGGGGGAACTAGTGGAATGCGTTAACAGCTATCTGGGAAGGGTGTTTGTGGAGAAAGAAAATTTGAAACAGGAGGTCAAAGCAAGAATCAGTAGGAGCTACAGCCAACGGTCACAGAGTATCAGGGCTAGTGTGTGACAGAAGAATGCCAAAGAGGCTGAAAAGCTAGGTGTACAAAACAGTGATGCAACAAGTACTTCAGTATGATACAGAAAACTGTGCAGTAAAGGCAGAGCAGTTGAGGAAGCTAGACAGGATGGAAATTAAATACCTGAGATCAATGGTGTATTATAATATGACAGGAAAGTCTGCAGGAATAGATGGTATTCCTGTGGAAGTTTGGAAGCCAGGAGAGAAGAATGTGATAAAGATCTGGAAGGTTTTGTTTAAAACTATTTTAAAAGGAGGAGAAGCACCAGTATCATGGAAGAAAGCTGTGGTGGCTATAATACCTAAAGATGGAAAAAAACAATCAGATCCAGCTTCATATAGGCCCATTCTGATTCTAAACCATGATTATATTATGTCTATAATGGCTAAAAGACTGGCAAAATTGTTGCCAAATTGGTAGATATGGATGGATGTGGTTTTGTGGCATGGAGGTAAACATTTGACAACATTAATAGAATAAAAATTATCTAGAGGGAAGCAAAATGTAAGAAAATACCACTGTTGTTGGTGGGTCTTGATGCAGAGAAAACATTTGACAGAGTAAGCTGGGATTTCATGAGTAAGGTAATGGAATCATTTGCATTCTCTGATAAAATTATAAAGTTGATTAAGAGGATATATGAGGGATCAGAGATGAAAATTAAAGTGGGGAGTACTCTCTAATGAAGTTATGTTTGAACAGAGCAACCAGACAGGAGTGTCCTATTTCCCATTTGTTATTTGTGCTATATTTAGGATCAGTGACAAAGAAAATAAGGGACTCAGGAATTCAAAGACATAATTGGTATGGTAATCAAGAAAAGTTGACTTTATTTGCAGATTATATTATTTTGCATTATAGTGTACCTGATGAAACCAGAAAAGGACATTTCAGTGTTGTGGATCATTTTGAGACAGTTTGAAGTTCTTTCATGATACAAAATTGAAGAAGATAAAACAAAGGCAATAGCTTTAAACTATGTACCCACATATGAATTGGTTCAGCAAGTCCCAAATTAATGGGAGCATGATAAAATTAAGTACTTAGGAGGATTATGGGTTAAAAATGATTTTGTTATGGCAACTAAGGATATGTGAGAAGAGACCAAACAAAGCATAATACAAAAATTGAGAAACTGGAAGCTGTTTTTATGGATATGAATAGCAAGACACAAGCAGTGAAAATGTTTTCAGTCCCTTTAGTTTTATACACAGGTCAGGCATATTTTTATCAATGAGAGGAGAAGTTGTGGACAGCAGTTAATAAATAGTTAGATTTTATCTAGGAGGGGGAGAGGGCAAGAATCAAGTGAGATAAGCAGACCCTTCTGAAAAACAAGGTGGTTTAGGATTACCTGATTTAAAATGATATTTCAGAGCTACACATTTGAGGCACCTATACATAGTACAAGCAGAAAGCTATAATTCAAAGTGGAAAGGGATGATGATGAAATAAGGAGATACTGGAATTTTGGATGCAGATCCTTAAGGATAATAATAATAGCCATACAGACTATTATATAAAGTAACAGAACGTATTCTAAGAACTAAGCCACACAGTAATGGAGAAAGGAGATTCTGCCAATAGGGATGACTATAAAGCATCTATATTACAACATCGAAGCTTTAGTTAATCGAATAACTAAAGCTCAATCCTGTAATATCAACATCTAAGAATGTCGAACGTCCAATTCAACCAAGGGAAACACTTCCCTTGGCCGAATCAAAAAAAAAAAACTTTGCATCCAAAATCAAGGCAGAATTTGAATGAGCTATGCAATGTTTGACTGGCAATGATTGAGTAGATTATAGGTGATGTATAATGTACGCAACTAAAATTATGTCAGTACGGTCTGTGATGTAAAATACTTGCAACTAAGACTATGTCAATATGGTTTGCTTTCATTTATATAAATGTAAGATTGCCTACATCATAAGTGATACTTTAATAAAGATGCTTCTTGATAAAAAATATTAGGCTGACTCTCTGCTGAGTATAAAAAAAAAAACAAATATAGTGTAAATAAACTTTCAGGACATGATGTATTTACAATAGGGAGTTCTTAAGTAACTAAATGACTTAGCATCAGGGGTGAGTTGACAGTGAGGCACATTTTGCAGTACTGTGCAAAGTTTGTTAGCCCAAGGTCTTTGCTTATGCTGTGTTGATCAGAAAAGTTAATGCCAAACAGAACAATACTGAGCACTGCCCTTTCTGGCTATCTGATGATGCAACTGCCACCCACCATGAGTGTTCTGTTCTTTAACCAACTTCATAGCCATCTTTCTAAATGGGGTCCTGCTACTAGTGGGAATGGTTTCAGGTGCCTATGGTAAATCAAGGTACAACAAAATGCACAGCATGAATGCACTTAATAATATGTGCTACTCTACATTATACTGCTAGTGGGAATGGTTTCAGGTGCCTATGGTAGATCAAGGTACAACAAATGCACAGCATGAATGCACTTAATAATATGTGCTACCCTACATTAAAGTTCATTTGCATTCATTACACTGGCTCTGCTCTTGACAAGATCAAGCTGCAGTATGTCTACCCTGTTGAATTTATTACTATCATACTAAATTGTTAAGTTCATTATAATACCTTCCATATAATTTCTAATGATGTGACCCAGGCTAATGTGCCTATACTGCTCACGGTGTGTAGTAGGACATTCCCATGCAGTATCATCAACACTGCGACATGCCAGACCACGACACAAAGCCTGTCAGTAAAACCCTGTTCAATGAAATGAATGCAACAGGCCTTTTTACAAATCCAGTGGAGGTAGTTACATTACTTCTGCATTATTTTTATTTTGCTTACATTGTAAGATTTGCCAACATGCTTAAGGCAGGACGTTCACAAAAAAAACCCCAGAATCAAATGCATTGATAGTAAATGAGAAATACATTTAAAATATGTGTGCAAAATAAGAAGTGCATTTAAAGAAATATTTCAGCCCAAAAAACGTTGTGAAACGTTTTACAATGCATCTCAGATAATACACACACACACCATTTTCCTAGTCTCAGCTCTCACTTTTGGCACAGCCAAAGAATATCCCCAGGAGAATATCTGCATGTGTATGATTGCCACAGGCTAATACCCTATACCACAGTGCTCCATGGGAATATAAGCAATCACAGCTGCAGCTCTCTCCAGTTTTTTAAATTCTAACTTCCTTAGTGTATATGCATACACCATACATGAACCTAACTATATTTATACACATATACATACATGTGTATATATCTACAAGTATGTATTATACATATATATATATATATATATATATATATATATATATATATATATATATATATAGGTTCATAGGTTCATAGGTAGATACTAGGCTATCTGCCTTAGGGCATTTATAAGCCTAGCCAGAGTGTATTTGGCTTCCGCCTCCCTATTAGATTAGCCTACTGTGCCTCTGTAAAGTAGGTCACAGAAGGTACCCTTTTAAGATTAGTTTACTGTGCCTCTGTCTAGCAGGGATACAGAAGAGATCCCAGTGGTGATTTTGCGATTTCCCATCCACGCGTCCAGATTTCGCTTGAAGAGGGTCAGCGAGGGGCTATGTCTAACATGAATTGGGATTCTATTCCAGAGTGAGGGGAGCCTCTGGGAAATGAATCTGTCCCTCCAGCATGTCCTATTTATTTTTGTGCCGAGGTTTAGGTCCCTGGAGCATGTAGCTCTAAGGGACTTGGATTTTCTGAGGTGGAGCATGTCCATTAATTCTGGGTTTGACATGGTTTTGTACGTCAGGCATGGATCACCTCTGAGTAGGCGGTAAGCAACTGAGTAGAGCTGGAGTTTCTTTAGTCGAGCTGCATAGGACATCTGTTTGTAGCCCATGATCCTCTTGGTGAGGTACTTTTGGGGTCTCTCCAGTTGCTGCAGGTGTCGGGTAAGGTACATCCCAAAAGGGGCATTGTATTCAATTATGGGCCTGATGAGTGATGAGTAGAGGGGCACAATGACCTCTTTTGATCTAGATGCGAACCCTTTCGTGATAAGGTGGGCTATATAGAAGGTCTTTCTAACCACTTTGGCAATGTGATTATCAAAGGAGAGATTATTATCTACATTGGTCCCCAAATCTCTAATTACTTCTTCCGTACTTAATGGATTACCACCTATGTGGTAATTTGTGGGCACCTTGTTTTTCCCAAAGGGGATGACTATGCACTTTTTAGCATTTAGCTTGAGGTTGTGGCTCTGGCACCAAGCATCCGTCTCTGTGAGACCCTTTTGGAGGATGCTTGTGTCAGCTGGAGATTCGATTATGGCCCCCAGTTTGCAGTCATTTGCAAACTTTGTCAGCCATAATCCCCCCGTGTTAGCCTGAACCTCAGAGAAGTATATACCGAACAAGAGAGGTCCCAGAACTGAGCCCTGTGGGACGCCACTTGTAACTGGTTTGGATTCGGACATGGCACCTGTGATTCTGACCATGTGGGTTCTATCTCTGAGCCAGTTTGCAACCCATCTTGCGATATAGGGGTTGATATTTAAGCTGGTAAGCTTATTTATGATGCCCGAGTGGGGTATTGTGTCGAAGGCTGTTGCAAGGTCCAGGTAGGCTGTGTGGACTACCTTGCCCTCATCTATGGCTTTGGTAACTGTTTCAAAGAAATCAACTAGGTTTAAGAGGCAAGATCTGCCTTTAACAAAGCCGAATTGGGTAGGGTCCAGTGTCTGGAGGCTCCCAATGTCTTTGTTTATGAGTTCCATGATAATACGCTCCATAGCTTTACAGACTAGACTAGTCAGGCTTATGGGGTGATAGTTTCCGGGGTCCGTTGTGGCACCACCTTTGTGGAGTGGAACCACTGTAGCTATACGCCATTCTTTGGGTACATATCCTGTAGTAAGGCTAAGTTTGAACAGTGACTTAATGTGAGGGTTCAGTTCTTCTTGGAGCTCATGTAAGACACAGCCTGGGACACCATCCGGTCCCATAGATGCTGTGTTTTTTGCTTTGGAGAGGGCAGCTTTCACCTGTGCATCTGTGATGTCAGGGAGGTTACATTCAGTTGGGATAGGCATTTGCTCCTTTGTGGGGGAAGGGGGGGAGAAATTTGCACTGAATCAGTCTGCCAGGATGTTGGCTATGTCCATAGGTTCAGTATATTGTGTACCGTTATGCAACAATTCAGAGCATATCTGGGAGTTTCCGCCCATGTTCCTGACATAAAGAAGGCCTTGTGATTATCTTTAGTGTCTAGGGCAATTTTTCTTTCGAAACTGGCCTTTGATGATTTTATGAGGAATTGAAGTTTCTTGCTAATACTGATCAGAGATGCCTTCCCTTTTTGGGATTTTGCTCTGTCATGTAGTAGCTTCCTCCTTCTGTAGTATAGTTTATTTATGACCGGGGTCCACCAGACCGGTCTCCTGTTTTTGGAGGAGTGAGTCTTGGTTTTATTTGGGATAGCATGATCCATGCATTCCTGCAGGTGCTCATAGAATACATTTGTAAAGGATTCTGCGGATTGGGCTGTATTATCCTCTGGCCCAGGGGCTTTGAAGGATTCCACCTCAGTCTTGAGAAGTGCAAAGTTGGCTTTTGAGAAATTCTTTACAGTGATTTCCTTGGCTGGGGGTGGGGACGGGATATGGATGTCCAGGGAAATTTGTTTATGGTCTGATCTTACCAGTGAGGGGTTTACCTCTGGTGTGGAACATAGAGTCCCCATGTTGGTGATGACCAGGTCCAATATGTTGTTCCCTCTTGTGGGAGTGTGACCAGTTGTTCCATTGCGTTAGAGTTTATAAATTCAAGGAACTGTTGGGCGAGGGTATTTGGGCTTGAGTAGTTTTCCCAGTCAATGTTTTGGTAGTTGAAGTCACCCAATAACATAGTGTTTGGAGAGACCTTCATATTCTCCAGTGTTCTCAGGAATGCCAAGTGGGGTTCCTGTAACAGAGAGGGTGTTCTGTAGCAGGCTACAAACTGAAAGGCAGTTTTGCCCGCTGTTAGTTGCACATGGATGGTTTCCGATGCTTCATGCAGTGCCATTAACCTGGAGGTGTAGGTATCTTTGATGAATATAGATACTCCCCCTCCTTTTGTGCTTCGGTCTGAGTTTTGGGGCCAAAACGCATGGTATGAGTTATAACCTGGTAGTGCTGGGGTGCTCTCAGGAGCCTTGAACCAGGTTTCTGTTACTGCACAGACATCAATTTTCACCATACTGAGGAGAGCCTCGAGTGCGTGCATCTTGAAGTTTACACTTCTGGCATTGAGTAGCATTACCTTTAGTTTTTTTATCCTTGGGTTGTCTATGGAGGTGGGTTTGTCCTTTGAGCCTTGCCTAAAAAAGGCACTATGGGGGTGGCAAGAGCCTTGGCCAGTATATGAAAGCCTAAGGGTGACAGGTGCAAGCCGTCTCTAGCGAAGCAACGTGGCTTGTCGAGCATGTCATCCCAGGCTGACAGACACTGGATCCCCTTTGAATGACACCAATACTTTAGCCAATTGTTGAAACTGATCATTTTGTCTTTATACTGTGGTATCATTCTCGGTTAGGGCAAGATGTTACTCAAGGTCAGGGTCATACCAGCCTGGGCTACATGGTCAGAGAGCTCCTCTATGTCTCTTTTCATGTAGTCCAGGGAGGTACGTCTCAGGTCATTCACACCAGAATGGACAATGACGGAGTCATACTTGTACTTGCTTTGGAGTGACCTGAGTGCTTGCATTATGTGGCAGATCCTGGCACCCAACAGGCAGCTTACAGTGACCTTCTCCTTGTTCAGTCTGGTGAGCGGGATGTCAGTGTGCCGGACAATAGAGTTCCCTATAACAAGTGTATTTGGTGTGTTGTTTGGCCTTAAGGGCTGAGACTGTAAGACACACTGATTTTGTGAGATATGTGATTCGTGGGTATTGTTGAGAGGTGGCTGTTGCTTGGATATCTGCTTAGGAGCTCTTTGCTGTTTAGGCAGATTTTTATTTAGAGCCTCCGAGTATGTTTTTGTGTGTTTATGTGTTGGGTATGCAGATGCAATAGGTCTGCGTGAGACTGGATTTGTGGTGTGGGTGGTTGCCTTTTCCTCCTGACTGACTGTGCCAGTCTTGGGTTGAGAGAGCTCTGCCTCCAGTTTGGCTGTGTAACTGCATCTCTCACATGTATTAGAGTTTATAACATACATATATACTGTATTTCCCCGAAAAACTTGGATTTTTGCATCAAAGAAATTAAACTTGGATTTTTGCATCAAAGAACAATTGACTGCTGTATTTTCCTGTCAAGGGTACTTGTTTGATGTATTAGGGCTTATTATCAGGGGATTCCTTATTTACCACCACCCCCTTACAACAACCTACATTTAGTCATTTATTCATGTACAAAAATCAACATTTATTCATGTACACAAATTGGCATTTATTCATGTACAAAAATCGTCATTTATTCATGTACACAAATTGACATTTATTTGGTACTTTTCTGTTATTTGGCAACAGTTCTAAGTAACACGTTAACAGTTGTGTGAGAATTCTACATAAACAGTGCAACAAACATTTCAACTTCAGAATATCTACACCTTGGCTTTCACAGTGCAATATGTCATGCTTAACATAAAGTGCATAAAAATCTCAATACATGTGTATTGGAGGAGGGGAATAAAACTGAAAACAGAAGCAATCCATTCTGTTGCCCCGATAATGGAAAAGTTATTCAAATACAGTCATGTCATCTTCTTCTGGAACATTGTCATAAGTCTCCAACCCCCGAATTCTGGCCTGAATTTCTTGTGACTCCATTTCCTGTATAATCATTGGCCTCAATCTGTCATGCCAAGCAATACAGCTCTCGTTAAATGAGCACTGCTTGTCCAAGTATCCTGCTCGTAGTGTATTGGCAACATAGCAGTCAGTGATTTTATCCCATGAATTTTTCACCCAAGTCATGACCCCTTGCAGGCTAGGCTTCACAAAGTTTCCATGCTGATTTCTCTCCATTCTATTTTCAATGTAGTCATTGAGTTCCATGTGCAAATAGTCCTTGAATGGCTTGTTTATTGCAATATCAAGAGTCTGGAGATAGGCAGTCATTCCTGCGGGAATCATTACTTGATCTATTCTTCTCTGTGCAAGAAATTTCTTCATGTCTTTAGCGCGGTGAGTGCTGGCTGAATCCCAGACTAGCAGACCTCTTTCACCACCTCGCAAAACAAGTGGCAGCATTACATCGACCCACTTCCTTATAACTGCTTGTGTGCACCAGGCTTTTTCGGTTTCAGTAATGTAAATGCCTGAAACATGTTCAAT